>NC_142794.1:83598278-83614154 GCF_049724085.1 Artemia sp. Qi Xiang Cuo
GGTAAAATCGTCTAAAATTTGCAGGGTGTTTGGACTCATGTCCCCCTGCTCACCTGTGCTACTATCTACATTAAAAAAAAAATCATTTATATACTCATAAAGAGTATCAGGAATTTCAATGTCATGTAAAATGCTATCGTTCCATGTTTAAGTGTTCGGAGAATCCACATGTGCCTCCTCTCCTTCACCAGCTGATGTGGACGATGATGAATATTTGACCAATGGTCCTCTAACCTATAAATGAAAAATAACTTATTTTCAAAGTGTTCAAATCATCCCTACTGTTTTTAAAATTTGGATTATTATTTAAAGTCAGCGCTTAGTAGTAGCATTTGGTTAATTCAACTGAAAGTTCCAAAATATCAAACTTAATATAATATATTTACAATCTAAAGCATCGCTTTACATAGAAGGCGGCAAACTGATTTTGTTCAATAAAGAGATAGTCAAATATTTAAACTACTAAAACTAAATAATTATGTGTTTTTTTTGTTGTTGTTTTTTTTTGTTTTTTTTTCGGCGCTTTTCGGGCCCGCAACGCTTCCCTGTGGCGCTTCTCGGGCCCGCAGCGCTTCCCACAACGCTTCCTGTGGCGCATCTCTGGCATACAGTGCTTCCCACTGCGCTTCTCGGGCCTCAGCGCTTCCCACTGCGCTTCCCCGGCCCCACCACGTGGCTCCCTGCCCCCCTTTACACAATGCCCGTCAAAAGTTGAAATATTCGCTTAGACTGCATAAGTCGCTATTTTTTTTTCTCTAATTCCACACAGATTCAGTGAACTCATGAGCTTAATTATTGTAAGCCGCGCGAGTGTTCCAATTTCCAGGATTGAACTTCAAAATGTCGGAAACCGTTAGCTTGGTTCCCCCTCGCTAAAATCAATGCAATGGTTTGTAAGCTATTTTCAGTGCAAATTAGAACGCCAATATGTGCAATAGATAAAAGGAATAATCTCTCTTAAAACTATGTGAAGAAAAGCATTCACAGAGTTTCAAAGGTACCTAAAAATATTCGCTTATGAGATGGCGGCAAAGAGATAGGGGAATGCATAGAAAATAGTAAAGATTAGAAAAAATTAGCATTTTGAGTTTCAAAGGCGGTGATTATTAATAGAAATTACATAAAAATATTCGCTTATGAGATATCGAAGCGATAGCAAAGATTAGAAAAAAGAGTGGTTTCTTTGCTAAAAAAATACATTTAGATATGTAATAGGGGTTAATATCTCGCTGAGATAAGTTTATATTGGGATTGAAAATGAAAAAACATTGGAAGAAATAGATATATATATATTTATATAATATAAATATGAAAAAAATGCTCACATTTCCAAATCCTGGCTGCACTTGGGTGCCGGATGGTCCAGGTAGTGCGTGTTGGAGGGCGGACGGGGTTGCAGCGCTATGTTCTTGCGCAGCTGGGCCAGTGATGTCATGGGCTTGGGGAGTTGGAGCAGCGTGGCTCACCATCATGTGAGCAGTCATCCACTCTCTTTTTAGCTTTCTACATGACTGCATAGGGGCTGGCACTGATGGGGCTGCCACACCCTCTCTGGCTCTCTTAGCGGGTGATGGTGACGGACATTCTTCACAATTTGCCTTAAAAAGAGAAAAAAGTTAGTATTGAAATAATTTGCCCCTTTTTACAGAAAGAAAGTTAGTATCCTCATCCGCATAATTTTGTCTAGAAAGCATTTATCACAAAGAAGCCCTCTCTCCCCGTTTTCAGAAAATCAAAAAGTGAAATTTCGAGAGAAATATAGTTGGCTCAGAAATCAAACGTTTTTATTGCACAACTTGTGAAAAATAAATCTTGACAAACAGTAGTCTTAGGATAGAAATCAATGTTTCTATTTTTACCATTTAAATATTCCAGTCTATAGGCTTTAAATAAGATAAAAAGATTGTTAACACATAGCTTATAGGCCTAAAATTTGCGATCATAGGTAAAAATGCTATTCAATTTACGCATAATAAAGCAATGTATCTTTTTCTTAAACCCACTCCCCTTACTTTTCACGCGAAGAAACAGTTTTGTTTTCACCTTACAATGGAGGTGTTAGACTTGAGGCATTGTCAAACCCCCCCCCCCCACTCCACCTTTCAACAAAATCCTATAAATATTGTTGGTCATTAATTTGGAAATAGCTCACTTCCAAACGTCCAGACAACATATAATTACGAAAAGCCTGTAAATACAACCGTTTGATGACCCAGAATATGTCTTTTCACGCGAAACTGTTTTTAATTCGATGTGACAAACTCATTTTATCAGAGACACCTTTCGGCTAAGCCACTATCCAAATTTTCGTATCTTTACCAAAGCTGGATGTACTTTAAAGGGTGTCAGTAATTATCAGTTATTTAAATCGTTGCGAGAAATCTGTAAGTCAAGCCATAGCGGTGAAAACAGTATATTAAGGGATTGACAGAAAGTTGACAGTTGCTTTTAGATAAGATACGGAATTTATCAAAAACAGAATTAAAGTCGTAAACAGAGGGGGAAGGAAGGATGGGGTTTACGTAACGAAAAAAGAGCGTATTTTACGCTTTTTAACGAGTATAAACATCATATAGTGGCGTTTGTATAGGGGGGGGGGGTTTACCCGAATATAGTAGTGGGTGACCAATGAAAATAATTTTATTTTGAAAATTAAAAAATGAAAATGAACTTACATGGTAAATTGAAGTTGCCAAGGCTTCAAGTTCATCAATAATTTCATGTGTTCTATCCATTGTGTCACAATACTTTCTGATAATTTAATCACAATGCATGCCCGTTATATATGAAATCTCAAGGGCGAATTGTTATGTAACGGGGAAAATCATATGTAAGCAAGTCTCTGATTGGCTGAGATGGAGGATGTAACCGACTCGCTGATTGGCTGAGAAGGAAACACATGATCTAACTGTTTCCCGTTATCGGATCAATAAAATTCCCAATCGATTATGCAATCAAGTTCTCGGAAATTCACTTCCCCCTTGAGTCCTAGATCAATAACATTGTCCCCGTTAGAATTCAATGCGCATGTGCAACCTTCGTCCCGGAGTTATTACACATAGAAACAACAAATAAATTGATCTTGGAAAAAGAGGTCATTGAGCGATTACGCAATCTTTCTCCCTAGGGACTCTATGACCATATTGTTTCATAATTCCCCCTTCGTGAATCAATAATTCCCCCTAGCGATTATGAAAAACAATTTCTCAGGTTAGGATAGCCAAACAACAATGAAGCCATGTTTGTTTCTTAATTCCCCCTTCGTGAACCAATAATTCCCCCATAGATTATGTAAATCACCCCACAGTGTCATTACACCTGGACAAACAACAGCAAATAAATCGACCTTGAAGGAAGAAAACCATAAACCACGTGGTTCGCGTGGGAGTTTTAAGAAAAAGTGACCGGATCGGGATTCGAAGGGGTGGTGTAATCGTGGGAGTTATAGGGTCACTTCTACTTAGACAACCATCAAGTTGCTATATGTCTCAAAATTCGATGTTCTTTTAATTCCATTTACTTTTGCAATTCTAAAATCTCACTGGCCCGTTTTGGGCTGAGACAAATATGGCAGTATACATTCTGACAAAAATCTTCAGTTTCTTTTGGGAATTGTTTGCCGATAGTACTAGCACTAGACCCCGGCGCCGCGCCGATGAGGGAAGACCGGCAGCGGTGGGGCCTAAAACAGCGCGCCGCGCCGCCAGTAACATGTCGGCGGCGCGCCGCCGGCGTGATCAATATTGACCGCAAACATTTAATGTTTTCATCAGTCTTTCTCAAATCACAGCTTAAATTTACAACAGATTCGAGCCTTTTCATGAGTTAAAAAATTCACAAGTCGCTGGCTGGAAACTGGTCTTCTTCGTTATTCATCAAGAGAAGTAGAAATCTGGTAGAAACGAAATGGTTGTTGAGCTACAGAACCCTTGCATAATACAAGTAGTTGAATTATCTATTAGCTATGTATTCTTAATGTAAATAATTATCAAAATTAGTAGTTTTTTTTCATCGAGAATTACTGCATACAAAACTTCAAATACCGTATCACAAAATTCGTCATTTATCTGTGTAAAAACTTCGAATATAACTTTGAACTTAGAAGCTTAATTTTTTCATAATGCACTTTGCCTATATCTGTTTTGTCACCTTTAAAACAGTTTAAATGGGCGACTTTGATATTGTTTTTTTTTGCTCTTTTGGATTCCTATAAAGCTTTCTTGTATTAAAAACTGGTTTTTACAATTAGAAAAAAATACATTTTAAAGTTTTTTTTTGGCTTCTTTATAGAATATATGTCATGTGGGTTGAGGCTGAACTGCTGCTTTTTTATTGCTTTTGGCTGCTCTTTTATATATTATTCATTTCTTCTTTTGGGGATTTATTCCAAATTATAAACTGATAAATACCTAATATCAGTCAAACTATAAACTGCATCTAAAAGGAGTAAAGTTATCAAATTGAAAAATACATGATGAACACTTCACATGAGAACACTTCAATTACAATGAAACAAAAAAAAACACTTAATGGTTTATTCGGTATGAAGAAAAATGAAATGCCAGCTATTTCCTTAGGTAAAAATGAAAAGCTCATCCGTTTTAAATGTAATTAAATGAAATAATATGCAGACTGAAGTAGCTCCAGGAAGATGTTGAGATTTTCATCCTAGTTAGGACACTTAGTATCAGTTATTGAGTTTAAGCTTTGATTTCCAAACGCTCACAAAAATTACCAAATTTAAGAAAGTCGCAACAATTAGTCACCTGTGGTCAAAATACTCAGACTCCTCTTTGATCACAACCAAGGCTCAAAGCTTCCGCTTTGGTCATTTCCATGGAAATCTCCAAAGAGTTTCTTTTTAAAATATCTTTCAAGCGTAGTTAGGGGTATTTAGCCTTTTTTACTTTTTTTCAAAGCTTTGAAAAAAGTGTTATAATATTCCAAATGTTACACTTGTTATATTTGTCCCTATTTTTGGTAATCATTTGTGGGGTGATCGAATTTTTTAAACCACTGTAGATACGTAAGAACGTTGCAACATCTAGTACCCTGAGGTCATAAGACTGTCAAAGACTCCCCCTTGAACCTCCCAAATTGAAAGCTTTTATTATGACCTGGCCTTTTAATGTAACTTGGGTACTGGACCATGGGCGCCATTGTCACTCGAGCGCAACGTAAATGGAATGGTATGAACAACCAACTACAAAATAATTTGAGCTGTCTTCTAACAGCTTCGTTTAAACATCACCTTGGTCCTCCATCATAACCGATGCACACAAGTCTGTGTTTTCATCAACTATTATCAAGAATAAAGTCGTTCACGAGATGTCAATGACGTTAAAATTTGGATTGTACCAAAAAATTTTCAAATGTACCGCATTGTACAAGGACATCTACATTGTACCAAAAACGGTACAATTATACCGAGTTCTCAACGTTAGTTCCGAGTAGATTGAGCATGCATTATATAAGGCACAATTTCATACGCATAGAGCCTTCTGGGTCGTCAAGAGAGTAGCCTGGAACAAGTTAAAGTGATTTCTCTAAAGAATGTTCGACCGATAGTGACTCATACTTCATATTTTTAATGAGCATTTGGGTCGATCAGGCAAAATATGGGATTTTAATGGGAACACAAGCTTTAACAATACGTTTTACATGCATACATTAAAAAATCCCTGCTGTTTTTAGTCAATTTAAAGGAATTCAGTGAGTTTGTTTGTAAAAAATGTTGGGACTCGAAAATGCTTCGCTGTTTTTACTGGATTAATATTTATAATAAAAGAACCAATCAGGTTTAAAATGTCAGGTTTGTTTGTCCCTCCAGAAAGCGCATTTCGTCGTCTGACTGAACTTGTTGCTCAGCATTAGTTAATCCAAAACATTAATTAACTAGCCTTTGAAAACAAAGGTCCCCTTTTCTCTCCAGAAACAAAGAACTAAAAAAAAACTAATGGAAGCATGCTAAGCAGAAGCATTTTAGCGTAAGAATACAGGATAGCCATGTCTTATTTCTCTTTAGTGCTACTTTCAGCTTTGTTCAAGGTTCCTCCTTATGCCAGTTCTTAACAGTTTTAATTACGGAGTCTGATGACATTATACTATCTGTAACGCCTCAAATATAGGTAAGGGGGATATGCGAGTGACTAGTGAACCATTCCCAAATCGGTCTAAAGAAATCCCCATTAAAAAGCAAAAAAATTTAAGTTTGGAAACATTTCTCTTTCTGATGCTTAGTGGTGCCTATAAAGCAGGGTTCTGTTTGTTTGATCCTCAGGGCAAAGACCGTGGGGTCTTCACTCGTAACCCAAATTTTAAGACTTCTTTTTATACTTTTACCTTCAGGTTTTCATTTAGCTCGTCTGCTTTTTTAGAAATCTTTTTTTTAGTACTCGCTATTCGAGATAAATTCATACATACATACCTGTCCTCCCATTCACCCAGAACAACGCCTCTAAAGTGTCCCCGGGGATACTAGATGGGACGTGTGTGCAGCTGGGTAAGTCCTCACACCCCTTAACATGAACAAATCATTTAGACCTTTTCTTCTCCATACGTCAAGCCCTTGAATAACTACGCATGGCATTCATGAGGAATTTTGAAGATAACGCATGTTTCTCATAAAGAAATTACAAACCATGTCTCACATATACATCATTATTATTTTTGGGGAAGGATAATGAAATCACATAAAATATCTTAAATTGCACGCTTTTTTCAATTTGTTTAGGAACTTTTATGGTGTTTTTTTTTTTTAACATTTTACTTCGTTCATACTACCAAACTCAAGGAGATATAAACATAAATATTCATGAATAGCTGATCCTGAATATAAAAATATACCATTTTTATAACTACCATACTAATGAAGTACTTGTAAAATAGTGTTCAACGCCACAAATCAAGCACAGACGCGAGGTTCATTTCAGAGGATAGAAGTAACCTCCTTTTTTTTAAGGGAAAACAACTTAAAAAAAAACATGAAAAGCAGGCAAATTATTTGATCCGCAGTTTGGTAATTATGATACGATACCGAACCGAATCATCTTCACAATGTACAAAAACATATTATTTGGCCATTTTTGTAGGAATGAAGCCGGTTTTTCTAGCAAACCTCAGTTGGAAAAAAACCTCCCTGTCCCCATTTTTCACGTACATTGATATATTAGATCAAGTGATGAAACCCCAAAGAAGGAGCAGCGACATATATAGATTTTTCTTTTTTGCCTGCTGGACATGCTAATGAAGTATCCTACATCCTCCACCAAATTTATACACATGGGACAACTATAATTACAGGCATACTTTTATGGCAGAGGGTGGTTGTGCCCCCGTGATATTTGTACAAGAAACCCCCGCCCCCGACAAAATAATAAGATATTAGCCAAAAATGACATATTTTTTTCCACCAGGGGTGATCGTATCGAACCAATGGTCCTAGAACATCGGGAGAGGGCTCATTTGATTGGAAATTGAAAGTTATAGTATCCTTATTAAGTGACCAAAAGAATTGTAGGGCAACTAACTCCCCTCCCATGCCCGTTTTCCTGTAAAATCCTTCGATCAAAACTTTCAGATAGTCATTTTGTTCAGAATAGTTGAAGTCCCAAAAACTATGCCTTTGGAGATCACGTGACCCGCCCCTACCCTTGGGGATAGGTTATAAAATTTGCCCATTGTTTACGTATAGTATTTGTTATTGGGAGCCATAGAGACATTTTTCAGGGGGGGGATTTTGCGCTTGAAGTCGGTCTTCATGGGGATAATCTTCCGTGTGGAGGGAATTTCCCGGGATGAACTTTCCAGGGAAAATTTTACACTGAGGAGATTTGACAGAATTCCTATACGGAATTCATTTTATTTGTCTAACTTTCTCTTTGCGTACTCAATTTTGCATGTGGAGACGTTCTAAGGGAATTGACTGGGATAAATTTTCAGCGTGTTTGGATAAGGGCTCAGTGTTTTCAAATGAAACTATGCTAAGGAGAATGTCAGGCGGAATCTTCGGCAATAAATTTTACGGAGGGGGGGGATGTAAAGCGAGGATGAAATTGTCGGGAAGGAGAAGGGTGTATTTTACGTGAGAGGAAATTTCAACGGAGGAGTTTCCCATGAGAGGAAGGACTCTTTCATGGAGGAATAATAATGCAAGATTTTCCGGTATTATTTGAAATACGATCAGAAATTAAATACAAAAATGAAAATTTTTCATTTATAGTTCATTTTATTACAATTTTTCTTTTATTAGACTTAACAGATATGTTAAACTCCCACTTTAAACAAAGGAGAATTCATAGTTCCTGGAATCGTCCCCACCTTGTGTGAAACAACTGCAACTGCATTTCTATGCAAACAAATGTATTTTCACTGGCTCAATGTCCCGTAATTTATGGTTCTTCCAGATTGCTCTATCTTCTTTCACTCATTTTTCTTGAGACTGAATTGGTTTGTAATCTAAAATTTTTGTGCTTTAAGAGATAATAAAAAGAAAAACACTTGTTATGTGTAAAATACACACCGCGTTCTCTTATAATTCTCATCCTGAATAAAGTGAGGATTTTATTGTATTGTTTCTTCAAGAATTTCCTAATTTGTATGCAAATTGGTGACTATTGAAAACTGAAGTATTTGTGGGAATTTATTGCACATTTAACACAGAAAGTAAATTGCGATTCACATCATTTAAACGTTGGGAAGGCTCAAAAACCGGCGAATTCCGGTAGAAATATCAGGTAGGATGGCAAAAACAATTGTCATACCTTTTGATATTTTAAGGGGAGTACAGGCAAGCCTGGAACCGACTCCTTGAGTGTATGTCTTTCCTACGCCCCCTTTAGCCTATGGCTGGCCCCCTTACGTGCGTGCCTCATATGAATAAATACTCATAAATGGTTTTTCGCCTTTTCTCTCAATGGTCGAAGTTATTGAAATATGTTATTCCACGGGGAACCTCTGATTGAAGCATCTGCTCTGAATTCGTTGAAGAAATAACAAACTTGCTGATGAATTTCACACTTTCCAACAGTTTTGTTCCTTAATTGCAAGAATCAATCAGTTCGTGGTTACGAACTGTAAGTAAAGAGCGACACGACCCAATAGTAACCGAAACTCCAAAAACGGAATTTTGATATCAATAGATATATCAAAAGAATTGGCTTATTATTCTGATTCCAAGTATATAAGATTCATTAAGTTTAATGGTACCCAAAAAAGGCTATGAGCCTGAGAAAATTTGCCTGATTTAAAAAAAAGGTGAAAAAAAACTTTAAAAGTCAAAGTAAGTCATGAAAATTACACCATCAGATTTAGCGCATCAGAGAACCCTACTGTAGAGGTTTAAAGCTCCCATCTGCAAAAATGCGGAATTTTGTATTTTTGACTAGAAGAAAGATCACAAATGCGCGTTCATTTGTTATTTTTTTTTCCAGGGGCACTCGTATCGAACCATTGGTCCTAGAACATCGGGAGAGGCCTCATTTGAACGGAAATTAAAAGTTCAAGTGCCCTTTGTAAGTGACCAAAAAGATTCGAGGGCAACTAGTCCCCTCCCACGACCCTTTTTTCCAAAACTCGTTCGATCAAAATTTTGAGATAGTCATTTTGTCCAGCATAGATGAAAGGTCCTTAAACTATGCCTTTAAAGATAATATCCACAGCCCCTGGGAATAGGTCTTTTAAGTTATAAATTTGTCCATTATTTATCTATATTATTTGTTGTTAGGAAGCATACAGATATATCTCGGGGGTTGGATTTTGTGTTTGGCTGGATTTCCATGGGGACGAAAATTTCCAGGGGTGAACATTAAAGGGGAAATTTCCAGGGGGATTTGACAGAATTTCTGTAGGAAATTCTTTATATTTGTCTTACTTTCTCTTTGCCAATTCAATTTTGCATGTGGATATGTTCCAGGAGAATTGTCCGGGGGAAATTTTCAGCATGTTTTGATTTCCGGGAAAAAATTTCTATGGAAGGGGGGATTTCCGGAGTGATTGAAAAAATGATTGGAGCTTAAAGTCTTTTCAATGAAAGTATGCTAAGGATAATTTTTCAGTTCGAAGAAATTTTACGGAGGGGGGATTTTTAGCGAGGATGAAATTATCCGGAAGGAATTTTAAGGGAGAGAGTGTATTTCTCATGGGAGGAACTTTCCATGTATAAGTTTCCCGTGAGGGGGAGCGGATTTTTCATGAGGGTGTGCCAGATTTACTGGCATTATTTGCAAAATGATCAGATTAAATGTAAAAACAAGTTTTTTCGACTGAGAGTCAGGAACAGCACTAAAACTCAAAACGAAAGTAGAGGAGGGGGTACCAGCACAAACAGAACCACGTGGTTTATGGTTTTCTCAGTGAGAATGAAAAAACAGGAATTTTCTCACTTGGAAAACCATGAAGTTTGTCGCATTTATGTTTGTTTTCATGGATGGATATGTGTGTTGGTCAATTTATTTGATGTTTTTCTCGGATGTCAACATCAAATTATGGATGTTTTATGGTTTTTGTCAGTGAGAATTTGAAAAAACAGGAACTTTCTCACATTTTTGTATGTTTTCATGGTTTTTGTCAGTGAGAATTTGAAAAACAGGAACTTTGTCACATTTAAGGATGACAACAGCAATTCATGTCTGTTTTTTGGTTTTCTCAGTGAGAATGAAAAAACAGGACCTTTCTCACTTGAAAAAACATGAATTTTGTCACATTTATGGTTGTTTTCATGGATGGATATGTGTGTTGTTCGATTTATTTGATGTTTTTCTCTGATGTCAACATCAAATTATGGATTTTTTATGGTTTTTGTCAGTGAGAATTTGAAAAACATTAATTTTCTCAAATTTATGTCTGTTTTCATGTTTTTTGTCAGTGAGAATTTGAAAAACAGGAACTTTGTCACTGAGAAAACCATAAACCACGTGGTCATGTCAGCATTTTTAATGCTGAAGGGGCACCATATATGGGCATGGAATCCCCTGGGAAATTGATTGCATAATCGATTGGGAATTTGGAACACCTGTGCTGTCGACCTCAATTCACCTATCGTGAATCAATAATTCCCCTTAGAAACAACAAATTAATTTCCCCTTCTTGACAGATCAATCAATCAATGACATCATCTGTCAGACTTTAAAAATTTCCGCCTAGAAACATTTCTCCAGGAATAGATTCCCCTTAGAAACAACAAATTAATTTCCCTTTCTTGACAGATCAATCAATCAATGACATCATCTGTCAGACTTTAAAAATTTTCGCCCTAGAAACATTTCTCCAGGAATAGATCCAGGTCATTAATGTCTTTGCCTCGGGAACAGTTCTACTGGTCGAACTCCAGAAGTCGGAGAGTAAATTGATATTCTAACGAAACCATGGAAATAGTTTAGGCTAAGAAACATCTTATGCGATGAATTGTATTAGCGTAGCGAGAAGGTTTCATATTAATTTGAAATGCATTAGCACAGAGATGCCAATAACAAAGGAACACGCTGAATTTGCGTTTAGGGATTATTTGGGCGAAACCGTTTTATCCATTTTATGGGATTATTTCGGCGAAACAGATAGAGACATTTTGAAAGAAGATTTTAGAAAGGGTTTTAGAAGAGGTTTTGAGTGTGGTCGTTATAATACACAAGTTTCATTTGAACAGTGTTGTGAGGTCCTCTACCCAACCCCAAAGGGTTCCAATCCTCATACCCCAACCCCGAAGGAAGCCCCCGGTCCTCAAAGGTCCACCGGGCTCCCAAAGGCCCTCCACCGGTCCCCACATGTCCCCCCGGCCCCCACCGGCCCCCCCGGACACTCACAGGTCCCCCACGCTCCCAACGGGCCACCGGCACCCCCCCCGGCCCACCCCAGCCCCTCACCGGCCATCCCCGGGCCCCCCCAAAGGCCCCTCGAGCTCCCCACGGACCCACGGGGTCCCAAAGGCCCTCCCCCGGTCCCCAAATGTCCCCCCGACCCCCACAGGCCCCCCCTGTGCCCCAAAGGCCCTCCCTGTGCCCCAAAGGCCCTCCCCCGGCCCCCCTCCTCCTCCTCCTCCCACCTCCTCCTCCTCCCTCCTCCTCCCTCCTCCCTCCCCCCCTCCTCCTCCTCCTCCTCCTCCTCCTCCTCCTTCCTCCTCCTTCCTCCTCCTCCTCCCTCCCTCCTCCTCCTCCCACCTCCTTCCTCCTCCTCCTCCCACCTCCTCCCACCTCCCTCCTCCTCCTCCTCCTCTTTCTCCTCCTCCTCTCCCCCCATTCCCTCCCCATTTTTTATACTTTTTTTGTGCATTGAGACACAGAACGACCCCCTCCCCCTGCTCCTTCCCCCCTCCAAAGGTCTGATTTCTTCAAAGTTTATTTTTAATTTAAGTCATTGAAATGCCAGAGTTGAACCATTTCAGGCGCGTGCTCGTGCTTGAGTCAATGTATCATTTCCAGTTTATAGATTTGACTTATGACATTGGGTGGGTCATTCAAGTACACGCAATAGTCTTACTAGTTCACTATAGTTAGTTTGGATATTACCAAGACAAGTATACATACGATAATATATTGTAACGTAATTTGAAGTTAATTAGGTGTATTTCACTTGTTGGTCTATTTCACGAAGTGTGTTTTGTTGTAGTTTACCATGTCACAGTTACATTCCCTTAATTTTTGATAGTCCATTTTGAATTTCTTTCGTTGAAATTCAAGAGTTGGAATATTTCATTAGTGTTTGGTTGTGGTTTCAAATGTATCAGTTACCGTTTATTGATTATTATAAGTTCATTTTTAATTTATTTAATTGAAATGCAAGAGTTGGAATATTTCAGTAGTGTTTGGTCGTGGTTTACCTTGTCACAGTTACATTATCATTATTTTTTAAAGTTCATTTTGAATTTATTTCCTTGAAATGCAAGATTTGGAATATTTCAGTAGCGTTTGGTTACAATTTAACATTTCACAGTTTAAGTACCTTAATGTAACTTATTTCATTTGAATTTCGGTAGTGGTAAGTCATTAGTTTGAATTTTTATAGAGTGTTTGGTTTCGTTTTTCCTTGTCTTAGGTACAGTACATTAATATTTCAAAGATCATTTGAAATTATCAAAATGTAATTCAAGAGTTGAAATATTTCAGTAGTGTTTGGTTGTGGTTTAACATGTCAAAGTTACATTCTCTTAATTTTTCAAAGTTCATTTTGAATTTCTTTCGTTGAAATGCAAGAGCTGGAATATTTCAGTAGTGTTTGGTCGTGGTTTACCTTGTCACAGTTACATTCTCTTAAATTTTAAAAGTTCATTTTGAATTTCTTTCGTTGAATTGCTAGAGTTGGAATATTTCAGTAGTGTTTGGTTATGGTTTACCATGTCACAGTTACATTATCTTTATTTTTCAAAGTTCATTTTGAATTTCTTTCGATGAAATGCAAGAGTTGGAATATTTCAGTAGTGTTAGGTTGTGGTTTACCTTGTCACAGTTACATTCTCATGATTCTTTATAGTTAATTTTGAATTTCTGTCATTGAAATGCAAGAGTTGGAATATTTCACTAGTGTTTGATTGTGGTTTACCTTGTCACAGTTACATTTTCCTTATTTTTCAAGGTTTATTTTGAATTTCTTTCCTTGAAATGCAAGAGTTGGAATATTTCAGTAGTGTGTGGTTGTGGTTTACCTTGTCACAGTTACATTTTCTTGATTTTTTAATGTTCATTTTGAATTTCTTTCATTGAAATGCAAGAGTTGGAATATTTCAGTAGTGTTAGGGTTGTGGTTTAACTTGCAACATTTACATTGTCAATTTTTATCATAGTTCATATTGAGTTTCTTTCGTTTAAATTCTATAGATGGAATATTTAAGTAGTGTTTGTTAGCTGTTTACCTTGTCACAGTTACCTTTTATTTAGTCTTAAAAGTTCATTTTGACTTTATTTCGTTGAAATGCAATAGTTGGAATAGTTCAGTAGTGTTTTTTTGTGGTTGACCTTGTCATAGATACATTTTCATTATTATTAAAAGTTAATTTTGAATTTATATCTTTGAAATGCAAGAGTTGAAATATTTCAGTAGTGTTTGGGTATGGTTTAACTTGTCACAGTTACATTTTAATTATTACTAAAAGTTCATTTTGAATTTATTTCTTTGAAATGAAAGAGTTGTACTATTTCACTAGTGTTTGTGTGTGGTGTAAATTATAATATTTACATTTTCCTGATTTTTTAAAGTTGATTTTGATTTTCTTTATTTGAAATGAAAGAGTTTTACTATTTCACGAGAGTTTGGTTGTTGTTTATATTGTCACAGTTACATTTTATTGATTTTTCAAAGTTCATTTTTAATTTCATTCGTAGAAATGCAAGAGTTGTTCTATTTCAGTAGTGTTTGGTTGTGGTTTACCTTGTCACAGTTACAGTTTCTTGATTTTTCAAAGTTCATTTTTAATTTATTTATTAGAAATGAAATAGTTGGATTATTTAAGTAGTGTTTTGTTGTGGTTTAACTTGTCAAAGTTACATATTATTGATTTTTCAAAGTACAATTTGAATTTCTTTCGTTTAAAAGAAATAGATGGAATATTTCAGTTGTGTTTGCATGTGGGTTAACCTGTCACAGTTACATTTTAATGTTTTTAAAAAGTTAATTTTAATTTCTCTAGTTTAAATTAAATATTTTGAATATTTAAGTAGCGTTTTATTGTGGATTACCATGTCAAAGTTACATTTTCTTTATTTTTCAAAGTTAATTTTGAATTTCTTTCATTTAAATGCAAGAGTTGGAATATTTCAGAAGTGTTTGGTCATGGTTTACAGTGTCACAGCTACATTTTAGTGAATTTTCAATGTTTATTTTGATTTTATTTCGTTGAAATGCAATAGTTGGACTATTTCAGTAGTTTTTTTCAGTAGTTGACAATCTCACAGTTAGATTTTATTGTTTTTTCAATGTTCATGGTGAATTTCTTTCTTTGAAATGCAAGAGTTGGACTATTTCAGTAGTGTTTGATCGTTGTTTACCGTGTCACAGTTACAGTTTAGTGTTTTTTCAAATATCATTTTTAATTTATTTATTTGAAATTCAAGAGTTTTAGTATGACAGTATTGTTTTGTTGTGTATGACAGTTTAA
Source organism: Artemia sp. Qi Xiang Cuo (assembly GCF_049724085.1). NCBI lineage: Eukaryota > Metazoa > Arthropoda > Branchiopoda > Anostraca > Artemiidae > Artemia > Artemia sp. Qi Xiang Cuo. Next base: position 83,613,361 of record NC_142794.1, read on the forward strand.
CAGTTAAATTTTCTTGAATTGTCAAAGCTCATTTCTAATTTCTGTCTTTTAACTGCAAGTGCTTGAATATTACAGTATTGTTTTTTCTTGGTTTTCAATGTCACAGTTCATATTCCGTTATTTTTTAAAGTTAATTTTAATTTAATTAGTCTAAATTCCATAGTTTGTATATTTCAGTATTTGTTGTTTTATGTTTAAAGATTCAAATTTAAAGTGTCGTGATATTTAAATTTTAATTTTTTATTTATTTCGTTGAAATTCAAGAGTTGGAATATTTCAGTAGTGTTTGATTGTGTTTTACCTTGTCACAGATACATTGTCTTGATTTTTAAATGTTCATTTCGAATTTCTATCATTTAAATGCAAGAGTTGGAATATTTCAGTAGTGTTTGGTTGTGGTTTACCTTGTCACAGTTACATTTTATTGATTTTTAAAAGTTCATTTTGAATTTATTTCATTGAAATTCAAGAGTTGGAATATTTCAGTAGTGTTTGGTTGTGGTATTTCCATTGTCACAGTTACATTTTCTTGATTTTTCAAAGTTCATTTTGAATTTCTTTCGTTGAAATGCAAGAGTTGGAATATTTCAGTAGTGTGTTGGTTGTGGTTTTACCTTGTCACAGTTACATTTTCTTGATTTTTCAATGTTCATTTTGAATTTCTTTCCTTGAAATGCAAGAGTTGATCTATTTCACTAGTGTTTAGTTGTGGTTTACCCTGTCACAGTTACATTTTCTTGATTTTTCAAAGTTCATTTTGAATTTCTTTCATTGAAATGCAAGAGTTGGAATAT
>NC_142794.1:84224629-84358451 GCF_049724085.1 Artemia sp. Qi Xiang Cuo
AAGCAATAACCCTAGCGCGGGGAGGGGGAAGGGTTTTACGAGCTTTTCTTTTTTCAATTTTTATTTTTTATTTTAAAAGAATCTTTTATTTGGTGGCGGTTGGTGATACTACTCATTAGTAAGCGAAACTCTAAAAACCAATATCCCTCGTTCATTCAAGCTACTATCTGCAAAAAATATGGACTTAATTACTTGAAGTAATTGATACTTAATGAAGAAAAAGGTGAAAATTATAGGTTTTATGAAATTGATCATAAGACTTAAATTATTCTATCAGATACATTGGCACTTTAAGATGAAATTTGACCCGCATATCTATCGACCTAGTGGTACCAAAATATCCTAAAAGGGCTCATTTGACTGGAAATTCTAGTTTGGGATGAGTAGTTGGATATTTCAGACTTTTCTGAGCTAAGGTTTCATAGTATTTCGTAGGTGAAGCTTCCACGTCAGTTTTAAGTTCACCAACACATAAAAATTTAAAGTTCAGTTCTAATTTTTCCATAGAAGATAGGAAAAGTTATACTATGATTGTGATTATTTTCTATGAAGATAGAAAGTTTCACTTTAATTCTAAATTTTCTTAAATTCAGTTTCGACTTTTCTCATGGAGATGAAAAACTTTAAAGTTCAATTTAAAATTTTCTCAACGAAGTGAGGAAAAGTTCAAGTTCCCTACTGAATTTTACCAAAGAACACAATTCAATTCTAATTTATCCAGAGAAAATAAAAATCTTCCACTAAAGTTCTTTATTTCACAAAGACATAAAGAAATTTAAAGTTCAATTCTAAATTTTTCAGTGGAAGATAGAAAAAGTAATACCATACTTGTGAATATTTTCACGGTAGATAAAAAGTTCTAGTTCCTGTAAGGGTATTTCAGTCCTTTACGTACATGTAAAGGAACCAAAAGCTTCCCCCAAAAAGAGAATTTTCTAAAATGGTGCACATTTCAACTGGACTCAGAAATACTAAGCTTTAATAGCGTGAATCGTGCTTCAAAAACTCCGGATTGCTACAAGATTAATTAAAAATAGGACGTTAGCCCAATAAGTTCTATCAAATAGTTCATAGTGTTAAATTGTAATGAAGGAGCGACTTAGCTCAATTGTAACCAAAACTCAAAAATGGAATTTTGATAACAATTGACAGGAATTGGGTTTTTATGCAGATTGAAATTATATAAATTTCATTACGTTTAATATCTAGCCACCACATGCTCCAAGCCTCAGAAGAAAAAGGGATTTTGAAAACAGGGAGCCCGATTTTCGAAAAAAGGGATACCCTCGTGCAACTGAACCCCCCTTGTAACTGAACCCGTGTATAACCAAAACCCCCCGGGCACCGGTATCCCCTTTAACTGAACCAGCGTGCAACTCACCCCTCCCAGCAACCCGACCCCCTCAAAACACTTTCCAGCCCGTTCTTTTTAAATTGACAATATTTTTCAAACGTTACTTATGCATTATACAGACCACATCGGCGAGGTAAAGCTAGGTCAAGTCACAATGTCATTCTATCGTTACTTTTCAATTAAGCTATTGCATACTTTCTAGCAATGTCTCTTGTAAGCGTCAAATCTATTAAGTATCTGAGCTTATTCTTTGTATCGTTGATGCAAGCATCTCATTCTTTAATTACCCGTGAGGCATTCTTAACATTCGCAATACCTTTACGCAAATATCTTTTCGCAAAAAATTCGCAAATCTCGTAAACTAAAGAAGTAATTACCCTTTTCATAAACATTAGTCCTTCTATTAATGAACCCATGAAAATAAACCAGTCTTATAGCATCACACAATCTCGCTCCTAGTTCCAAAAATGGAATGCATGTAGCGTTCGTAGTAATAGGTTTAAATACATATTAGCCAAGTTTAAAAAAAAAACTTACTAATCAACTTACAGATGAAAGACCACGGATTTAACCTAAAAAATATTCAAATCCTAATCACCAATCAAGTTATACTCGTTGAAATGATACCTCTTTGCAAATGACCCTGGTAACCCCAATTCGTTGAAAACATAAACACATATCTATGCCTCAGGCGTAGGGTTCAAATATATAGATGCCTGGCCCGTGGTAAGGCATATTACGCAATCACTGGTGAAACCTTTATATGACTTACTACTTATATATATATATATATATATATATATATATATATATATATATATATATATATATATATATATATATATATATATATATATATATATATATATATATATATATATATATATATATATATATATATATATACATATGTCCAATTAACCTGGAACACGTATTTTGGCAGAAACTTTCTCAAAATGCCTTTGAAACCAAATTGAGACTTCGAAACCTATTTTTAATTCCTAAAAACATCTAATAATACCATTGCACTACTAATTACCGATTTTCATGGATGTATTGGAATAAATTAATTTAAAATTAGTTTCTTCAAAATTAGTGTTCCAACGTTGAAGCCAAGTTTCGCGTCCAAGAGAGATCTGACTTGTCTACCCGCAAAAGATCTAATGTCGCTTATGTTTATATGTTCTCTGGAGCACTCGCACCTCGGTCCGGGTTTTTATAATGGGTGAGATAGGGAAAGATCATACTGCTATTATATATACTGTGGTTACCACGAACTGTTTGATAAGGTTTTTTATGGAAAGGGTGGTTGTAAAAACTCCTGAATGGGCTAATTTGATTGGAATCAGATGTTCTAGTGTTCTGTTTAAGAGTCAAAGTGATTGGAGAGCAGCCACACACCCCTCCCACGTCGTATTTTCCTCAAATGCATCCACAGAAACTCTGAGGATGCCATTTGTTCAAAAATAGTCCAAAGACCATATAATAAGGTCCTTGGGGTTGACAGAATCCCAGAGAGGCTGGGCGAAAGTGTTGTAAGTTATGCCTCAGGGCATATAGGGTTTTTATAAAAGGGGTGGTCGTTTCAGCTTTAAATGGGGCTCATTTGAATGTTAATGTATAGTTCTAGTCCATTTTAAGAGTCAAACTTGATGGAGAGCATCTGCTCCCCCACCCTCCCTGGCGTCCTCTTTTCCCAAAACGTATCCGATAGAAATTGTGAGATAGCCATTTTGTTACCAATAGTCCAAAGATCATATAACAATATATAGCTTTGGAACGGATGGAGCTCATTTGATTGGAAGTCGGATATTTTAGTACCCCTTTTAATGAGTCAAAGATGAATAGAGGGCAATAAGCCCCTCCCCCAAGCCTATCGATCCACAAAACATATCCGACCGAAATTTTAATTTTTTTCTCAGCCTTGTGGAAAAGGTCCAGTAATTATGTCTTTGGGGATGTCAACCTCCCCACAGTCTTCAGGACCAAGCAATTCGTTCATTGTTTACAAATAGTATGTTTTTGAGAAAGGAATGCAAGTTTGAACTTTACTTTCCAAGAAGACGAAGGGCATTCAGGTGAGCCTTTCAGAGAATGTTGAGGGGAGTGTTGAACTAAATAAAAACACGTTATGTGTATAAGGATTGTCAAAAGGGTGTAACACAGGAATAACTGAGTATATTAATTTGGGAAAATTCAAAAAATGATAAGGGATCTGATCAAAAAAGACAATATTTGCATGCTACTAATACTAATAAGACTACTAAAATGCGTTGGGGTTTTCAGCCCAACTAATATTAAAATGATATAGTCATTTTCTTCAGCGTAGTTAAAAGGTCTGTAAGTTATGTCTTTGAGGATGACAACCCCCCCCCGCCCCCAAAGCCCTCACGTTAAGACCTGTAAGTTAGGCAATTCGTTCATTGCTTACATATACAATATGGTATTGAGAAAGGTATGCATGTTTGAACTTTATCATAGGCAGCGCAATGAATTTCAAGAAACAATAAATCAGAGCGTGCATTTAGAAAATTGTTCAATTTATTAAAAAAAAGGTTGTTGTATCAGTGTTGCCACTTCAGCACTAGAACTTAAATTTACTTTGACCTTAGAACAAAGGCTTAGAATGGCATCATTGGGAAAGTGAACGCAAAATAGATATTTTTGCTAATAGCGATTTTGCATATACGATAAAAAAGGCACAAAACTTTTAAGCTTTTTGATGAAAGACTTTGACAATAAAGCTATTAAACTATCTTAGACAATTAAAATATCTTAGAATGGCTTTTGAGTCCTTCTCTAAATCTCACTCTGCAGCAGTGTACTGGACTGATAAAAAAAAAAATTACATTTGTCATGTATGAAAAAAAACCTTTTTCCAAGTTATTCATTCTTTAGTTCCAAGCTCGAAATGAAGAGTTCTGGCCTAGTTTACTTAAATTTACTCTGACTTTAGAAGAAAGGTTTAGAATGACATCAGTCCAACAATCAGATAACAAAAACATCGGGATGAACATACACCCCCACCTCCAGAGCCCGGGGGAAGGGTTGTAACTTAGGCCCTGGGGGCCCATAAGGTTTTAATGGAAGAAGTGGTCATAAAAACCCTCAAAGGGGACTCAAATGATTAGAAATTCAGAGTTCCAATTTCCTTTTTAAGAGTCAAAAGTGATCCGATGGCAACTAGAACCCCCCCCCCCCTCCAACCCTCTTTCCCCAAATGCGTCCGAACAACTTTTTTGTATATAGCCATTTTGTTCAAAATAGACCGTCTAAGAGTTTGGAGATTTTAAAAAGTTCAGTGGACAACAAGTGGACCACAAAAACATTAGTAGTTAAATTTATTCGAACAGTATCACCAGCATTGAATTTCTTCTTTTTCTCCTCTTTCTCATCACCAGCATCGGAATATTGTTTAATAAAAGTGTCAAGTGTATTGGCATCATGATGAACTTCCTTTGTGGTTGAGTTGAACAGGGATCGATGTGGACATTGATTATAAATAAATATGATTTTATCCAAATCATGAATAAAAGCAGCAGTATTTTTCAATTAGCAATATCTTGAAATAAAAGTCAAATAATTCTTATCAGTCGTTGTCCAATGCTGCCTTTATAGGATTATAACTATGATAGAGGATTGTATTTTATTTCAATACAACCTTCTTTATACGAAGATTAACAAATTCACTACCTTGATCCGTTTGAATCTTCTTATAGCAAACCTGTTCAAGGATGATTTCAAGAGCTTTAGCAACTTCATCACCTCTCTTTGACTGCAGTAGAATGGCATATGCATAGCGACTAAAAACACTTAGTGCAAGCAGAATGTACTTGTATGGCTGATTCTGTCGCCGTTGAATCTCATCTAGGGTCAAAAGATCTGTTTGTAATATTTGTAATTGGAAAAAAACTTAAGTTTTCGATCATGACTACCATGAACTTTACGATTACGATGTGGAGTGTAACTTGATTCATTCTGTAGATACCCTGCCGCAAGCTTTTTTCATGTCCAGTGACATGAGCAAGTGTAGTGGGTGAACTTAAATTTCCCACTTCACAAATATTCTCATAAGCATGTTTCAATGCTTCAACCATTTTGAACGTAAACAAGTACTGAAGTGACCACTGCCTATTTGCATACTAACAAGTGATGATGAGGGGGATGCAGTGATATTAAGACGTCTTCGCTTGAGTCCCCAATTACTCTTATCAAATAGTTTCCACTTGACGTGCTATTATTTTCTAAAAATGAGTCAAAAACATCTTTTGATATTTGAATAAATTCCTTTAATCGTTTTAAAACATGTTTATTGCCAATAAAACTTTTGGAGAAGTTTGGTGAGTTTAAAATATTATGCAAATGACTGTCAAATAATACCCGTCTTTTACGATTTTTGACCAAATCTGATAATAAATCAAGTAGAATGTAGGTCTTGCTAAGGAGTATAACTGGATTCCGTCTTAGTATCAATTTGAATATATTCACTTTCAGTGAGATAAATCAAGAGTTTTTTACACTGTTCATGATAGGAAAGTGGCATTAGATCTGCACCACTTGTCACAACCTTAGACAAATCCCCTTCTTTCAGTATTGCTGGTGTTGTTGTTGTTATTAATGATGATAGCGGTGGAGTCATTTCCTTTTTGTAATCAATGACATTTGAATTTAGTGGTCTCCCGCAATAGGGGTTTTGTTTGTCGACTCGGCAAAGTGCATTTTGGAGCAGCATTAATTTTTCTTCGTTGTCAATTGTCTCATTGTTAATGAATTTATTGAGATTGTCCTCGAAATGTTCCTTTGGCGAAAGGGCGAGTTCAATTGGAGTCAATTTATAGAAATTGGCCATCTAGAGAAAACTGTTTACAAGTCCTGCAATGATTGACAGTAAAAGTGTAAAGAAGCTACCACCCACTTGAAGAAGTCATTTTGTGTTAAAATCGTTTCTTTTATTTTTGCTTGCTGCTAGGTCACGTACAAGGAAACAAGGTTGCTTAGTCTGCTGCTTAACCCCTTCTGGCAGTTGACATTGCTTCAGTTAAATTCAAACAAGGTTCTCATGTGAGATTAATGAATTCTCTGTCGACACAATGTTTGAGTATTGCCCTCCTAAGTCGGGGTTTTGGATTACCTTGGACGGTGAATAAATGTTGATGTTCATGTAGTTTCTTTAGTGTCATGATTGCAACTAACGACATTTTTTACTGTTCACCGGCAGATAAACAATAGTTTCATTGTCAAAAATATCGGTGACTGCACGCAAGTCCTCGGGTGTGTTCTGATTTAGGTCCAATAGAATATAGCCATAGGTTTTATTGGTAGCCTGATTCTACGCCGAGAGTAGAAATTACGGTTCACCCGTATATACTTGTCTGTTTAACGTTATGAGGGAACTGGAATCACGAACAACCCTGTAGATGATATAGTAGGTGCAATTCAAAGCAAGTATTCTCATACACTTGCTCTGCTGAAAGAGATTGTGTAGAACTAGGGTTACGGAAATCTGTTGATGATGATATCGGACAGTGAACAATTGTATCATCTCCTGAGACCATTTTTCAATGGATTTGGCCAGATCATCAATAATCAACCAAGAGTTTGACTCAATACTGTTGAAAATATCAAGTCCCTGTATGGATTTTGTGTCTGGGGCAAAAGTTATTATTCTATCATAGGATTCTTGCCAAACACTGTAGCAATAGTAATTTTTTTGGATTGTCTAAAAACATTTTATCATGATTTTAAACTATTTTTGTTAAAAGTCTCGTTTCGCCAGACATTGATGGTCTGCAAAGAAATGACCTCAATGGAGTTTTAAATTGATAAATAGTCCCTTGCAATGTCAAAATACAACTGACTAAAGATTACAACGGCCCCTTGAATAAATAATAATTTCCCTAATTACCTAATTTCTTGAAAACAAAAACATTTTTAAGGAATAATACACGTTATTTATTTACAAATAAACAAAACTACAAAAAATACTACATGTTTAATAACATAATAAATGCTTTAACAACATCCTTTATCAGATATGGCGGATAAAATTGACAAAATCTAAATTTCAGAATGAATAAATTCTATATCAACATCCTTTTTCAGACAAATATGATAAAATGGACAAACTGACAGGATCAGAGGGAATAATTTTTTTTTTATCAAAATCATTTGCAATCTACAACGGATACAATTAACAAAAGCTAAATTTCAGAATTAATAAATTCCTTATCAACATTTTTTGTCAGATACAAAGGATAAAATTGACAAAATCAAAGTGCCAGTGTGAATAAATTTTTTTTATCAACATCCTTTTATCAGACACATCAAATAAAATTGAAAAAATCTAAATTTCAGAATGAATAGATTTTATATCAACATCCTTTTTCCGATATGTCGGATAAAATTGACAAAATATAAGTATCAGAGAGAATAATTTTTTTTTATTAACATCCTTTGGCAGATATATCGGATAAAGATGAAAAAATGTAAGCATCAGAGTGACTAAATTCTATATCAACATCATTTTCTCGGATACAGAGGACAACATTTACAAATTATAACTTTTAGATTAAATAAATTTTTTTTATCAACATCCTTGGGCAGACATATAGGATAAAATTGAAAAAATCCACATTTCAGAATGAATAAATTCATTATGAAAAACTTTTATCGGATATGTCGTATAAAATTGAAAAAATATAACTGTCAGAGTAAATAATTTTTTATATCAACATCATTTGGCGGATGCATCGGATAAAATTGTCAAATTCTAAATTTCAGAATGAATAAATTCTTTATCAACATCCTTTATCGGATATGTCGGATAAAATTGACAAAATCTAAGTGTCAGAGTGACTAAATTCTATATCAACATCCTTTTCTCAGATACATAGGATAAAATTGACAAATTCTAAGTGTTAGAGTGAATAATTTTTTTTTATCAACATCCTTTGGCGGATACATCGGATAAAATTGACAAAATCTAAATTTCAGAATGAATAAATTCTTTATCAACATCCTTTGTCGGATATGTCGGATAAAACTGACAAAATCTAAGTATCAGAGTGAATATTTTTTTAACAACATCCTTTGTTAGATACATCGAATAAAATTGATAAAGTATAAGTGCCAGAGTGAATAATTTTTTTTGTGTGACTTTTTTTGAGTGACTAAATTCTATAGCAACATCCTTTTCTCGTATACATAGAATAAAATTGACAGAATATAAGTGCTAGCCTGAATAATTTTTTTTTTATCAACATCATTTGTCAGATGCATCAAATAAACTTGACAAAATCTAAATTTCAGAATGAATAAATGCTTTAAGAAGATCCTTTATTGAATATGTCAGATAAAATTGACAAAATCTAAGTATAACGATAACGAACTGACATTTCTACAGACTGTTCTTGTTTACGTAGTAAAACAATTTACAAATTCTAGGAGTTAGATTGAATAAATTTGTTTAAATATAAATCTTTTACCAGATTAATAGGATAAAAATGACAAACTATAATTATCCAGTATAAAAAAATTTATTATCATCATCCTTTGTCGTATATGTTGTATAAAATTGATAAAATATAAGCATGAGAGTGAATAATTTTTTTTTTATCAACAACCTTTGACAATTACATCGAATAAAATTGATTGAATAAAAGATTCGGATAGAATAAACTTTTTTTTTATCAACATCTTTTGTCAGATGAATCGAATAAAAATTGACAAAATTTAAATATCAGAAGAATAAATGCTTTAACAACATCCTTCATCGGATTTTTCGAATAAAATTGACAAAATCTAAGTATCAGAGTGATTAAATTCTACATCAACATCCTTTTCTCGGATACATAGATTAAAATAGAAAAAATCTAAGTGTTAGAGCAAATATATTTTTTTTATATCAACTTCTTTTGCCAGTCACATCAGATAAAGTTGACAAAATCTAAGTTTCAGAGCTAATAAATTAATCATCAACATCCTGTGTGGGATCTTACGGATAAACTTGATAAAATATAAGAATCAGAGTGATTAAATTCCATATCAACATCAATTTCTCGGATACCAGGGATAAAATTGACAAAATCTAAGTATCAGACCGAATAAATGCTTTATCAACATTCTTTAAATGCATTATCAACATCATTTGTCGGCTAAATAAGGTAAAATTGACAAGAAAGACATGGAGTGTACACCGCGACGGCACATACATAGTGAGAGAGACATGCAAAGTCGACATAGCTTTATTTAATTTTTTAAGGTTAATTTAGACGAGGTTACGTGCGCGCACGTGACCTCGTCTAAATTAACCTTAAAAAATGAAATAAAGCTATGTCAACTTTGCATGTCTCTCTCACTATGAATAACTTATTACCCTTGCCCTGAAGACTGTGGGGTGAGTGTTGTAATAAAATTTATAATTTCCTGAACTTTAAACTACGTTAAACAAAATGACTATCTCAAAATTTTGATTGGATGTTTTTGGGGAAATGGTGGGTGTGGAAGGGGTGTTAGCCATTAGCCATATCAATTTCCAATCGAATGAGCCATTTTTGAAGGTTCAACGACAAAACGTTCTATAAAAAACCTTATATGGCCCAAGGGCATAACTTGCAACCCTTGCCCTGAGGGCTATGGGGGGGGGGGGGGGTTGTCAACCTCAAATACCTACTTTCCAGAACTTTCAACTACGTTGAACAAAATAACTATCTTAAAATTTTGATTGGATGTATTTGGGGAAAAGGTGGGTGTGAGAGGAGGGTTGGTTGCCCTCTAATCACTTTTGACTATTAAAAAGGGCACTAGCCCTTTGAATTTCCAATCAAATGAGCCTTTTTTGAAGTTTCTACGACAACACTTTCTATAAAAGCCTTATATGCCCCCAGGGTATAACTTACAACCCTTACCCTGAGGGCTGTGGGGGAGTATCCTCCCAAAAAACATAATTTCTGTCCGGAAATCAACTACGCTGAACAAATTTGCTATCTAAAAATTTTGATTGGATGTCTTTGGGGAAAAGGTTGGCTTGAAAGGTGGGCTAGTTGCCCTCAAATCACTTTCGACTATTAAAAGGACACTAGACCTTTGAATTTCAAATCGACTTTTTCAAGTTTCTACGACAGAGATTTCAGTAAAAGCTTATATGCCCCCAGGGCATAATTTATAACCGTTGCCCTGAAGACTGTGGGGAGAGGGCCCTGTTCAAAGGTATAAATTCCTGAACTTTAAACCGCGCGGAAGAAAAAGGCTATCTCGAAATTTTAATTGGATCAGTTTGGGGAAATGGTGGGCGTGGAAGGGGTGTTAGTTGCCTTCTAATCACTTTCGACTATTAAAAAGGATACTAGCCATTTCAATTTCCAATTGAGTGAGCCCTTTTTGAAGTTTCTACGACAACGCGTTTAATAAAAAGTTATATGCCCCCAGGGCATAACTTACAACCCTTGCCCTGAGGGCTGTGGGGGGTTGGGTTGTAATCCTCAAAGACCTAATTTCTAATACTTTCAACTATGTTCAACAAAATGGCTATCTTAAATTTTGATAGGATGTGTTTGGGGAAAAGGTGGGCGTGATGGCGGGTTAGTTGCCCTCCAACGACTTTCGACTATTACCAAGGGCACTAGCCCATTGAATTTCCAATCAAATGAGCCCTTTTTGAAGTTTCCACGACAAAGCTTTCTATAAAATCTTTATATGCCTCCAGGGCATAACCTACAACCCTTGCCCTGAGGGCTGGGGGGGAGTGTCCTCTTCGAAAACCTAATTTCTATCAGGAAATCAACAACGTTGAACAAAATGGCTATCTCAAAATTTTGATTGGATGCGTTTCGGGAAATGGTGGGCGTGGAAGGAATGGTAGTTGCCTTCGTATCACTTTTGACTATTACAAAGGGCACTAGCCATTTCAATTTCCAATCGAATGAGCCATTTTTGAAGGTTCCACGACAACACGTTCTATAAAAACCTTATATGGCCCAAGGGCGTAACTTACAACCCTTGCCCTGAGGGGTGTGGGGGTTTGTCATCCTCAAATACATAATTTCCAGAACTTTCAGCTACGTTGAACAAAATGGATGTCTCAAAATTATGATTGGATGTGTTGGGAGAAATGGTGGGCGTGAGAGGAGAGTCAGCTGCCCTCCAATCACTTTCGACTATTAAAAGGGCACTATCCCTTTCAATTTCCAATCAAACGAGTCCTTTTTGAAGTTTCTACGACAACGCCATATGTAAAAATCTTATATGCCCCCAGGGCATAACTTACAACCCTTGGCCTGGGGCTCTGAGGGGGTTATCACCCTCAAAGACCTAATTTCCGAAACTTTCAACTACGTTGAACAAAATGGATATCTCAAAATTTTGATTGTTTGTTTTTGGGGAAATGGCGGGCGTGAGAAGAGGGTTGGTTGCCCTCTAATCTCTTTTGACCATTAGAAAATGCACTAGCCCTTTGAATTTCCAATCAAATGAGCCTTATTTGAAGTTTTTACGACAACACTCTCTATAATTGCCTTATATGCCCCCAGGGTATAACTTACAACCCTAGCCCTGATGGCTGTGGGGGAGTATCCTCCCAAAAAACGTAATTTCTGTCTGGAAATCAACTACGCTGAACAAAATTGCTATTTAAAAATTTTTTGATTGGATGTGTTTGGGGAAAAGGTTGGCGTGAGAGGAGGGCTAGTTGCCCTCAAATCACTTTCGACTATTAAAAGGACACTAGACCTTTGAATTTCAAATAAACTTTTTCAAGTTTCTACGACAAAGATTTCAATAAAAGCTTATATGCCCCCAGGGCATAACTTATAACCGTTGCCCTGAAGACTGTGGGGAAGTGCCTTGCTCAAAGGTGTAATATCCTAAACTTTAAACTGTGCGGAAGAAAAAGGCTATCTCAAAATTTTGATTGGATCAGTTTGGGGAAATAGTGGGCATGGAAGGGGTGTTAGTTGCCTTCCAGTCACTTTCGATTATTAACAAGGGCACTAGCCATTTCAATTTTCAATCGAATGAGCCCTTTTTGAAGTTTCTACGACAACGCGTTTAATAAGAAGTTATATGCCCCCAGGGCATAACTTACAACCCTTGCCCTGAGAGCTGTGGGGGGTGGTCATCCTCAAAGACCTAATTTCTAGGAATTTCAACTACGCTCAACAAAATGGCTATCTTGAAATTTTGATAGGATGTGTTTGGGGAAATGGTGGGCGTGACGGCAGGATAGCTGCCCTCCAATGACTTTTGACTATTTACAAGGGCACTAGCCCTTTGAATTTCCAATCAAGTGAGCCTTTTTTGAAGTTTCTACGACAACACTTTTTATAAAAACCTTATATGCCCCCAGGGCATAACTTACAACCCTTGCCTTGAGGGATGGGGGGGGGGGAGTTTCCTCCTCAAAAACCTAATTTCAAGGGGTGCTAGTTGCCTTCGTATCACTTTTGACTATTACAAAGGGCACTTGCCATTTCAATTTCCAATCGAATGAGCCATTTTTGAAGGTTCTACGACAACACGTTCTATAAAAACCTTATATGGCCCAAGGGCATAACTTACAGCCCTTGCCTTGAGGGTTGTGGGGGGGGGGTTGTCATCCTGAAATACCTAATTTCCAGAACTTTCAACTACGTTGAACCAAATGGCTATCTTAAAATTTTGAAGGATGTGTTTGGGGAAACGGTGGGCGTGAGAAGAGGGTTGGTTGCCGTCTAATCACTTTTAACTATTAAAAAGGGCAGTAGCCCTTTGAATTTCCAATCAAATGAGCCTTATTTGAAGTTTCTACGACAACACTTTCTATAATTGTCTTCTATGCCCCCAGGGTATAACTTACAACCCTAGCCCTGAGGGTTGTGGGGGAGTATCCTCCCAAAAAACATAATTTCTGTCTGGAAATCAATTACGCTGAACAAAATTGCTATCTAAAAATTTTGACTGGATGTGTTTGGGGAAAAGGTTGGCGTGAGAAGGGGGCTAGTTGCCCTCAAATCACTTTCGACTATTAAAAGGACACTAGACCTTTGAATTTCAAATAGACTTTTTCAAGTTTCTACGACAAAGATTTCAATAAAAGTTTATATGCCCCCAAGGCATAACTTATAACCGTTGCCCTGAAGACTGTGGGGGAAGTGCCCTGCTCAAAGGTGTAATTTCCTAAACTTTAAACTGTGCAGAAGAAAAAGGCTATCTCAAAATTTTGATTGGATCAGTTTGGGGAAATAGTGGGTATGGAAGGGGTGTTAGTCGCCTTCCAATCACTTTCGATTATTAAAAAGGGCACTAGCCATTTCAATTTCCAATCGAATGAGGCCTTTTGAAGTTTCTACGACAACGCGTTTAATAAAAAGTTGCCCCCAGGGCATAATTTACAACCCTTGCCCTGAGGGCTGTGGGTGGTGGTCATCCTTAAAGACCTAATTTCTAGGACTTTCAACTACGTTCAACAAAATGGTTATCTTAAAATTTTTATAGGATGTGTTTCGGGAAAAGTTGGACGTGACGGCGGGTTACTTACAACTTACAACCCTTGCCCTGAGGACTGGGTGGGGGGGAGTGTCCTCCTCAAAAACCTAATTTCAAGGGGTGTTAGTTGCCTTCGTATCACTTTTGACTATTACAAAGGGCACTTGCCATTTCATTCTCCAATCGAATGAGCCTTTTTTGAAGTTTCTACGACAACACTTTCTATAAAAGCCTTATATGCCCCCAGGGTATAACTTACAACCCTTACCCTGAGGGCTGTGGGGGAGTATCCTCCCAAAAAACATAATATATGTCTGGAAATCCCCTGCGCTGAACAAAATTGCTATCTAAAAATTTTGATTGGATGTGTTTGGGGAAAAGGTTAGCGTGAGAGGGGGATTAGTTGTCCTCAAATCACTTTCGACTATCAAAAAGACACTAGACCTTTGAATTTCAAATCAACTTTTTCAAGTTTCTACGACAAAGATTTCAATAAAAGCTTATATGCCAGGGCATAACTTATAACCGTTGCCATGAAGACTGTGGGGGGAGTGCCCTGCTCAAAGGTATAATTTCCTGAACTTTAAACTGCGCGGAAGAAAAAGGCTATCTCAAAATTTGGATTGGATCAGTTTGGGGAAATGGTGGGCGTGGAATGGGTTTTAGTTGCCTTCCAATCACTTTCGACTATTGAAAAGGGCACTAGCCATTTCAATTTCCAATCGAATGAGCCCTTTTTAAAGTTTCTACGACAACGCGTTTAATAAAAAGTTATATGCCCCCGGGGCATAACTTACAACCCTCGCCCTGAGGGCTGGGGGGGGGGGGGGGTTTGTCATCCTTAAAGACCTAATTTCTAGGACTTTCAACTACGTTCAACAAAATGGCCAGCTTAAAATTTTCATAGGATGTGTTTGGGGAAAAGGTGGGCGTGACGGCGGGTTAGTTGCCCTCCAATGACTTTTGACTATTAACAAGGGCACTAGCCTTTTGAAGTTTCTACGACAACACTTTCTATAAAAACCTCATATGCCCCAAGGGCATAACTTACAACCCTTGCCCTGAGGGTTGTGGGGGGGGGGTTCAGCCTCAAAGATCTAATTTCCAGAACTTTCAACTACTTTCAACAAAATGGCTGTCTTAAAATTTTGATTGGATGTGTTTGGGGAAAAGGTGGGTGTGAAAGGAGGGTTAGTTGCCCTCCATTGACTTTCGACCATTAAAAGGGGACTAGCCCTTTGAATTTCCAATCAAATGAGCCTTTTTTGAAGTTTCTACGACAACACTTTCTATAAAAACCTTATATGCCCCAGGCCATAACTTACAACCCTTGCCCTGCGGGCGGGGGGGGGGGGTTCTCCTCAAAAACCTAATTTCTGTCAGGAAATCAACTACACTGATCAAAATGGCTATCTCAAAATTTTGATTGGATGTGTTTCGGGAAATGGTGGGCGTGGAAGGGGTGTTAGTTGCCTTCTAATCACTTTTGACTATTAAAAAGGGCACAAGCCACTCCAATTTCCAATTGAATGAGCCCTTTTCGAAGTTTCTACGACAGCTTCTTTGATACAAAGTGCCCTGGTCTAAAGGGAAAAAAATAATAAATAATACATTGTGCCAACATCGTTCTTTACTTAGGCAGCACTATTGCGCTGCCTATGCTCTCTCTTACCTAAGAGCAAACTTGAATTTTGCCATTCTTTGATACCATTCAGAAGTAGATTAATAGTTGTTTTACAGCTGTATCTAAGGCTGTTACTTTTCTACAATTTTCCAAATGGGAGTCTGCTCCCTTTTCTACGAGATATTTAACTACAACCATTGCATTTGAATTCACAGCATAACATAGAGATGTGTCATTGTCAGAATCTAAGGCATTTATAAGAGCACCATTTGAAACTATTAACTGACAAATATCTAATGCGTCTCGTCTGCCAGAAAAATGTATAGGGGTACGATTTTTAGAATTTAATGCATTTATAGTTGCCCCATTTGAAACTAGTAGCTGACAAATATATAGTGTACTTCTTTGCGGCATAATGTAAAGCTGTTTTCTGGAAACTGTCATTCAGGTTAGGGTTACTCTATTTTTTAGATGAAATTCCACCGCATCTGTTTGATTCGTAGAGACAGTCATGTGAAAATCGGATAATATGTTTTGATTTACTTCAGATTGATCCTGACTAACTTCGTTCAGACCCAGGGGCTCAATTTATTTTCACTCAAATCTGAACCTTCTTCTTTAGTCTTATTTTTCCTGTATTCTCGTACAAATTGTGGACTTTGATACAATGCAATTTCCTTACATTCAAGTCTGAACTTCCACATTCTACTTCTGCATCTTTTCTACTTCTTTTTCCATGTTGTTTATGTTTGATCTCAATTTGCCATTTGAAAATAAAGTTGGATATGATTTCATATAAATCACGTAGCCTATGACGATCTGGCTTTTGTATCTTTTCAATTTTTCCTTAACTGAGTTTGCCTATCGCATAAAATCCATTATATCGACCTGTAATCTGAATCTTTTCTTCACTTCAGGGGATCTATATATCATGGATAGTGTTTTGGAAATTGTGGCAACCTGTTTGTCTAGTTTTTCAAACGGATCAATGTGAATACTACCAACCATCTTTGCAAGTTTTGACAAAATGGTGGTCTTTTTGTCCATCTGACCTGAATTGTCATTTTCCAAGTCCACTTCTTTAGCAATTAATTTCAAAAACTTTTTTCCACAAGACAAGTTTTTCAGAGAAAAGTAAAGAGCTCCATTAAGCCTTGCGCAAATTGTGTTCTGGTCTTGAGAAGACACAGGGGTTATCGACCCTACTCATTTTAAGTTTTGCTCGTTTTGAGTTTTAACTGACTATTTATTGTAATATCTGTTCGTTTTGAGTTTCATTTATTTATTGATAGTAATTTGTGGTAGTTTTACGCTTGGACCGTTACTTGACTTTATTTTTGCTCATTCTAGGCTTAACGAAGCTCTTACTTTTTTTTAAAAAACCTTGTCTTGTGGAAAATTTTTTTAAAATTAATTTATGTTCGTTTTTTGTTGACATAGTCATGTAGTCATAGTCTTTGACATAGTCTTTAGTGTAAAGAGCAAGCTGTTGAAGAGGGGACAGTCCCTTTCATATACGGATAATTTCTGTTCATTTTAAGTTTTGACATTGCTCCTTACTTTCAGTTCAAAAAACTTGTTTTTTTTTGTTTTTTTAGTTAAGAGAAGAACAGTGGCAGCATTAGGAAGGGTAGAAGATGTGTTGACCAAATTTTTACTCTTAGATTAATAATTGAGAAGTGCCTGAGTCATCTAACACCTTTAATTCTCAGTTTTATAGATTATGAGCAAGCATTTGATTCTGATGGAAGAGCTTTAGCTAAGGTCTTATCCTTGTATGGTGTGCCAGACAAATACATTAAAAGGATTAGTGCTATGTATGAGAATAACAACAGGAGTTAAGCAGCTAATGAAAAGCAGGTTGTCCTAGGTTGGGTATGGGAGGATGTTGTAATGAAAGATTTAAGGGAAATGGAAGCTTTCTGGGAAGATGTAAAGAGTGAGTTTTGGAATGGAATTGGATGGAGTAAGAGCATGCATAGCTAGATTGGCCTTAGGTGGCTTGGTGCTAAAGTGAGTTTTTAGTAGTAGTAGTAGTAGTATTCCAGGATCACTCTCAATCTTTTTTCTGTCTTTATCCAGGATTGCATGTGTTTGCAATTTTTAGTTTTGTCTCAGTGCACCTCCCATTCTGATAGCTGCTATGCTGTTCCCTTTGGTTTACATAATTCACAATTATTGGATTTCATATTACAGAAGCTTATGTAGTGCTTTATGATCTCTTTCTCTAATTTTTCCTTAAGTAGCTTAAAGGTATCCTAGCTGTTGCTGTTGAACTGGTTAAAGAAAATCTATTTATCCTTGCATAATATTCTAGTTTCACATACATTGCATAGCATATATATGATTGGTTTTTCATGGGGAGTTTTCCATCCAAGGGTGTTATTTGCTGTCTTGATGATTGCTGGTATGACCTTTTTGGCGAGAGAGTTTACCTTGTTAGCGGTGGCTGATGGAAAAATTATTTGCCAGGATCTTCTGGAATTTCTCAGTTAATGTAGAACACATGTTTACCTCATTCCAAAATTTCACAGGAGTTCCACATAGAATCTTGGTATTTTTTGCTTTTGATGATTTTTCATTCTTAGCTTGAAGCTGGCCATCTGGAGTGTGTTGTCAAAGTTTTAGTCTTCTCTAGGTGTGCCGCTATGTCTAGTATGGAAGACTAACTGCACTTTAAACTCAGGACATGTGATACAGTCCATGGTGATTTATGAAAGTTTGAACATTTATCCATTTATAATTCAAAGCTTGCCTCACTCAGTATTAGGAACTAACTTTTGATCAGAAATAATTGTACAAAACAATGCAAGTCAAGACAATCAGATAACTTGTGCTTTTAGCATGGGGCTATTTCCAGGGATTGGAAGGGGGTTATTATGTGATGTAGTTAAACTGAAAACAACTTTTATTATCCAATAAATACAAATTTTATGAAATAAAGCAAGAATTTCGTTATTATAGCATCATGTTCTGGGAGGAGGGATGGATAGACTAGATTGGTACAAAAAAAAACTGATCAAAAAAATAAACTTAGTGTTTAGACTAGGGGTACAGACAGCCACTAAGGGTAGGGGGAGGGGAGGAGAGTGCTCCTGAAAATCACATATATATATAAGTTGTCTGAATGCAATGAAATAAGATATATTTAGGAAGGTATTTAGATATATTTATTTTCAACAAAAAGCAACTCAATAACACAATCAGAGATCCCACAAAGGCTCCATGGCCAGTAAAGCAGGAGGATCACGAAATGAAGCATTCATATATTAAACTATTAATCAATTAAGCACATAAAATTAAAAAACATCTAATGACAAAATAGAAAGAAAATAAAAAGAAGTGGCCAAAGGAAAGAGAGTTCATTCAAAAAAGACAAAATCCACAACTGAAATCAAACAAAGCAGGACTCCACAGACCCAGCAAAAAAAGACATAAAGAGAAAACATTCCTATTTAACAAATTACAGGTATAAATTAACCAATAGGAAATCATCCACCAGGTGTTATTAAACATTGTATATTTTCTCTGACCAACTGGAAAATGAAATAAATATGCTTATAAAAAAAGAAACTTAAAATAAAAAAAACATTCAAAATATAGATATGAAAAAAATAACATGATAAAAGAATAAAAAATATCTCAAACAATTTACAAATTAAAACTAAAATTTGAAAAATCGACGTTTGAATGGGCAAAAGGAACAGCAGTCCCAGGCAACCAGAAAATACAGCAGGAGGTATATTCTATATTTCAGTCTTTAGTCCAGAATAGGACTTAGATTGGCACCAGAAATTATATTTAGTTATATTAGTCTAAATATAATTATATTTAGTTAGACTTTCTTTTCAAATAAGAACTAATTCAATGCAAATGGATTATTTTAGTGTAAATTTTCCTTCTATATTACATAAACTAATAAGGGAATACTTACTTTATTCTTAGTAGAGAAGCAATTTGATGGATTTGTATGTTTACTTTCAATTTAATTGAACCTCCCCCAACCCTAATGCCTGGATACTGCCCCAGGCCTAACACTAAGCTTTGTGATTTTTTTCCAAGTTGGTGTCATGAACCAATTGTTGATGAGAAATAAGTACATATTTGTGTGTAGGAAGATCACCCCTCCCCCAGAAATTAGGTTGATGGATCCCCTTTGAGGAAAAAAAAAAGGAAAACAATACATTAAAGGTATTTTTGTGTATGTGTTTAATAATCTCCTGCCCTGTCTTCCCTTTTTTTTGGTATCTAGACTAGATACCTAGGTTTGGTATCTAGACTAGATCTAGACTAGGTTTGGTAACCTGTTAGTATCTAGACTAACTAATGTATGTCTATTCGTATTTTCTGGTTAGCAATCCATCATCTATGCTTAATTTTTTTTCTCTCTCTCTGTGCAATTTTGCATACAAACTATTTCACATGTAGAGCATAAGAAAAAAGGGAAGGGGTGCTTGAACCAATATAAGAAGGGTATCTCTCTCCTTCTATCTCCTGTGTGTGGAGGTATGTACTAGTTTTGCAAAAAAAAAAGTTATATAAAAGGTTAACCGACTCTTCAACAGTTGATTAAACCATTGCTTTTAGCAATTTTTCCTGGTTAATCTATTAATAGTAATTACTAATACATATAATATAATAATTTATCTTGGATAATTTTCTGTGAATTTTTTTATTTGATATGAAAAAAAAAACATAGTCAAACATTTTGCTACTTTCATTACTAATTCTACTTTTAAAACTTAACTAAATCAAAAGTTTGTAAGTGTATCCAAGCTGTCAAAGAGTATAGACAGATTTTTTTGCAAATGGTATTAAGTTTTATTTTTCTGGTGAACTAGTAGAGGTATAAAAAAAAACTAAATTAAACACTACTAATTTGTGTCCAGATTTTTAAAAGGGTGTATGTTGTTAAAAATTGTAGAAAAATTTTCGCCAGCAGACAAATAGCAGGCCAAACTATAAATTCTTAAAAAAGAATCGAAAAGATTTAAACTATTATTTTCTTTTTCTCTGAAAAGACTTTCAATATAAAACGAACAGAAATTAATTAAAATTTTTTCCACAAAATAAGTCTTTCAAAGGAAAGTAAAGAGCTCCATTAAACCAAAAATGAGAAAAAATAAAGTGAAATAATCTACCAAGTGTAAAACTACCTCAAATCAGCATCAATAAATAAATGAAACCCAAAACGAACAGAATTTATAATAAATAACACAGTCAAACTCGAAACGAGCTGAAATTAACATTAGTAGGGGTCAAAATCCCTATACCTTCCCAGGGCCTGAACATAGTCTGCACTTAATTGAAAAAAATTGAAAACTTTAATAAATCAAATAAAACTTTTAAAACTTTTAAAATCAATAAAACATTTAAAACTTTAATAAATCAAATATTATTAACATTTTAAAGAATGAATACCAGCATATGTATATTAAAGTAAAAATGCACATTCATTTGTATTTTTTTAAAATGTTGATTTTGTAGGACCTTTCAGTGACACATCAACTGCAACAATGATAATATCCAATATATCTGATCAATGTGTCTGTTTCAAGGTCAGAACTACTGCCCCCTGGAAATGCTGGGTAAAACCCGCAACCGGTGTTTTAGCTACACATAGCACTGTTACCATTTTAGGTGAGTTGTATTTTGCTGCTCTTATGTCTACTTCTTGCTATCAATTTTTAACAATAACCTGACAAAAATATTGCGATTGCGTTTTCACATGCGCGGGTATAAGTACCCCCATTTTTAGTGTTTACAAAAAACTTGAATAATTTACATTTAAACAGACTCGTTTTACTATTTTCACGAATATGTCACTCCTCCTGAAATAAATTCCTCCATTGGTAGAATGTCATCACTCTTAGACAAATGCTTAAGTTTGTTTGATACCTTGAAGATTCGTCCTATCACGTCCAAGACAAGCTTTTTTACTTTGTGTGGCCAAATTAGTCAGAATTAAATTGGGGAAGGGGGGGGGGGTCTTGCCATAACTTATATAGCTTAAATAAAAGATCCGAATAAATGACAGAAAACTGGAAGCAAACTCCTACTTTCCCAAAATCTTAGAAACACCACTTAACTTCTCCAGTTTTGTGCCAGAGATGGAGATATTCAGGTTTAATGAAACTTACATAACTAGAAAACATAAACTTTGTTGTTTTCATTGAACAGATCTGAATTTTCTTTTTAAAGTTCAGGAAAGTGCATTTCCTAAAAATATTCTAGTATACCGGCTTGGAAAATATTAAAAATTAGCTCAAAAGAAGTCTCATTAAATAATTTGACTGCTTTTGAAGTTTCCTGTTGTGCTAACTGGCTTGATTGAAATCTTCTGGGACACAGGATGCACATTATTTATGCTGTACTTACATTGATTAGACAGCTTTTTGCATTGCAATTAGTGAGATATTTTAGGTTTCCTTTCTTTTAAATTAGCCTCTCTTTAGCTTTTCAAACCATTGACACGTCTAAAATTCCTATCAATTTGTTGATGCCTGTTCCTTGTTGCCGAATTTTAGGAAATCAGATTTCGTTCATAAGTATATTTCTGTTCCACGTTAATAAAATAATTAATGATTTCTGATTCTAGTTTGAATTGGAATAAAAATTGGCAGAACACAATAAGTTTTCGCCGAATAGAAAGCTCGTTGAATTCTGTGTATTGATTATTGCAATTAATACACGTAAATTTCGTAAGATTAGTGTGTAAGAATATTTTTTTTTGCGCTAAAGTTTGACTTTATGCCCTAATTCTTCAAGAACAACTCCTGGAACAATAGGGCCGCTGAATTTGTATGAGGAATCTTTCAAAGAACTATAAAGATTTAGCGTAAAGAGCGAGGGATGAGGAAGGGCAGCCCCCTCATATACAGAATAAGGTTTGTTCATTTTAATTTTTAATGCTGCTCCTTACTTTTAGCCTCCAGCAGATGTCTGCTACAGCGCATTAATTTTAAACATCGAGACTAGGTCAGCATTAAGAAAACAAATTCGAAAGCGAAATAAAAATTTACAATATTTGAAATAACAAATATGAAAATAAAATCTGAATTTGGAAGTCACGGAAAAGAATGGAGGGATAAAGACAATGGAGGATATTATTAATTGTCTAAAAATGTAATATTATATAGATCAAATCTGAACCAGGGTTGTCGGTAATTTCTCCAATGCTTTTTGGCCTTCATCCTGGTTAAAACTTAGCCAGCTTTTTAAAGTCAATTTATATCAAATTTATCCTCAAAGTAGCATAGCTTCGAATTTGCTGTAGAAAATGTTTTAATTTCAGTCACTCCTTTTGCCCTGATATTGTGGATCAGTTGTTATTGTAGGGTGAAAATAAAATATTTTATACAAATTGATTGTTTGTGAAAAAGAGGGGTGTCCAAATTAGCATCAATGTCCTTGTTGCCCTGGAATTTCTTCTCCTTTTCAGTCACAGGATTGTATAGGAAAGTGTGATTCAGTAGCTCTAATTGGTTTTTCCTGATTCCAGTGAGTCTGCAGCCATTTGATATTAACGATCAAGTTTCAAGTTTCAAGAAAGCTCAAGTTTCAAGTTCTCTATGTTGCAGTTCCGGAAGAAATGACCAATTTAGACAACGTGGTAAGTACTCAATCATGGATTTTTCCATTCCAAAAGCTGTGTTAAGTTATGAGGGAACAACTAATTTAGACAGTGTAGTAACTGCTCCACTGTAGGCGTTTGATATTCCAAAAGCTATGTTACACAAAATGCATTTAAGAATACGTTGAAAATGAAAAAATTGTTTTGTGTTTTTTTTCTAATTGAAAACCTCAAAAATGTTACCCTAATTAATATAAAAATAAAATTGTTGTAAGTCCTACTGGTAATGAGATTTTACTAATACCAAGATTTAGCTAGCGCTGATTTGAACCAATCAGATTTTTCACAAAAGTTTCTGTTTGGCTGAAAAAATCTACGAAAGTTTTGATCAGCTTAAATTAGCACTAGTTAAATCTCGGTATTAGTAAAATCTCATTGTGAATGGGGCATTAGGCATACGGCGACAACGACCTTATTATAAAAAAAATATTTTCTTAACTGTTTATGTAAATGAGAAGAGAGGTTATCACTAGTGTTTTTTTTTGTTTTTTAATTCATCAAAGAGACAAGAAAAGCAATATAACACCAATGAGTAAGAAAATGATATATATTTCATAAAGTACCAAGGACATTAAAAAAAAAGATCGTTTCTGGGACCCATCCTAGTTTTATTCCAACAGTTTTTTTTTCCAATATTTTTCTAGTGATTGTTTTAAAATTATGCAGCTTTTAGGGCAGCACGACACTTTCATCAGTTAAATCAGTTTTTAAACTTGAAACAAAATAAGCATTAGTTAACTCTGCTTTTTGTTTGTAAAAATTCAAACATGAACAATCTGTTGATTTCAAGACAACCTTCAAATGAAGGCTACACCTTCTTAACGTCTCTAATGCTATGTGTTTTTAGCTTATTTTACACTGATTTTTCAAAATCATGTCAATTTTTAAGTTCGGTGCCCGCTACTACCAAAATTACATAATGGCATATAGAGGTCATCCTCATTCAAATTCACTTTCAATTTTTCCTAATTTTTAAAAATATGTATGGTTGCGTTGGTTTCCACTTAACAATTTCCAACAATCAAATTTTATTTTCACTGTCCTTGATACTTTAAGACATTATTAGAAGTAACACTTAATATATATATATATATATATATATATATATATATATATATATATATATATATATATATATATATATATATATATATATATATATATAAATATTTAAATATTTATATATATATATATATATATATATATATATATATATATATATATATATATATATATATATATATATATATATATGTATTGTTTTTGTTTGATTCCAAGCTCAGGACCCAAATTTCAAGGTCTTGGGACAAACCACAAGGACCAATCTAGGATTTGTATCATTGGTTTGTATTATGATTGTTTTCTTTTACAGCAAGATTAAATTATGATATATACAAATAGGCAGTGGCGTCAATTGGAGGATCAAGAGGACCTGTGACCCCCTCCTAAACTTTTATAACACATATAACACATTCTAGAATATAACACATTCTTCCTGCTGAAAGATGCAAAATTTGTGGAATATTTGTTATGTATTTAGATTGTTTTTTTGGTTAAAAGAAGGGAAAGATTCACCACTATATATGCTCAATATACTTATATACAAGTATTTTGGAATAAATTTAGGTCAAAATAGAAATAAAATAAAGATAACATGAAGGAAAATTATACAAGAAAGAAAAAGTTGATATTTATAGGAACAATATTTATATATATATATATATATATATATATATATATATATATATATATATATATATATATATTTATGCTAAACAATGACAGAAATATAATATAATAAGTTAAAGGAAATAGTAATGAAAGAATGGGGATAAAAATGGGAGTAAATGAGAGTACCACAGCATTTTAAGTAAAATTTTGATAGATTTTTTAGTACCTTTCAGCTCTTTGAAAAGTTCTCCAATTTATTATTTTGATTGAATTTTATATTTTAAATAATTTTTATTTTTCTACATTTAATTGGTAACATTTTATGTGTTTTTCAGTGGAAAGAAGTAGCAGGAGAGGACAAACATGATTGGAGATTGAGGTGTATTTTGGACCTCCTTCCTCACGTTGAAAAGGTTTGAACATACTTTGCTTTAAAGACTTGTATGTTTTTTTTTTAAGATTTCGTTTGATGATATTTTTTTTGTCTTATGTTGCTTAGAACTTTTTGGGGCGATTCCATGCAAACCAAACGTAACTAGGCGCGAGACCACGAAGATGAAGAAGATCCTTTGATTTCCAGCCATATATCCGTACCTTTTTGACGGACCCGAGAAGACGTTATTTCACCTTTCGCTTTCATCTCACGTGACTTAGTCAACACCTCACTTCTTCGCAAATTCAATTCAGGTGGCAAGTCTGTAAAAATAACTATAACACTCGCCTTTAGTTTACCAACGTTCGACATTACCTTTTGAATATCATTTTCAGATCCTAATGATACAAGCACTGGCTTCACCTGTTTTTGCTTACTTTTACGTTGGCGGGAGTCAGTAACATATGCTGAGCGAGAAGCGAAACAATAGCACTTAATTATAATTACTGTCTCAGCAATATCTATCTTATTCCTGAAGTGTGAAGAGGTTTTTCACATTATTTTCTGGCGTTTCGTCATATTTTCCATCCGGTAAGCCATGAATCACCAAGTTAAGCCTTCGGTCTTCAATTCCAAAAGCGAGCAGCCTTTTTTGTAGAGCTTCAGATTTAAGCTTCTGATCTTGTAGTGTAGATCCAAGCTCACGTATTCGTGAATCACGCTTCGCTGCATCACTTTTTAATGACACAATTTCCACTGAAATCGAGTCTAATTTACTATAAAACTCAGCCTGAGACTCAATGATCTTGTCCAATTTGTCACCACATAAATCAGCAAGTTTTTCAAATGACAACTGACTGACGTACGACATCATTAAATACTATAAAAATCGCGATGAAAAATTTTCAGTTCATTCCCAAGTACATTCGCGAATGAAAAAAAAATTATACTTATCTTCAATTGGGGCAGGCCATGCTATCGTTGGGAATCACTTGTGAAAGTGGCCATGTGGAGCGGGAGACCTGCTAAGATTTGTTCGCCACCGTTCATTATGCATCCAATAATTACTAGAACTTACTAGAACTTCCAATTCCCAACCGAATGAACCTCTTCCGAAATGTCTACAACAACTTCAAAGTGACATGGGGAACTGAATAAAACATTGAAGCCATATCTCTCTTTGCTGAGGGAGTGCTTTAGCGCTGCCTTTATAATGGTTTGGATTCAACAAGAGTAATCTCTGTCATTAAAACTTGCTATGCCATTAAAAATGCGCTACCTGTAAAGTTCGCTAAGTTCAAATTTGCTCTCAAATAGGTTTTATAACTTTATATGTCTCAACTGTCGCTGCCAAACTGTAGCTCATGAGTAAGATCTTAGCCAGATCCAGTAGAGACTAAACCAAGGCCGTACCCAGGATTTTCTTTTCGGAGGGGGGTTTTACTCAAAGATTTTTTTCGGGGGGGGGGGCAGAAACAAAAAAAAATAAAAAAACGCATGTAAAATTTGTTTATATCCATTTTTGTTATGTTTTTACGAGTCAAACAAAAATTTCGGGGTAGGGGGTTTGAACCCCCCCCCCCCCCGAAATTTTTTTTTGACTTGTTTGTTTGAAAATTTTTGTTTTGTTTGAACCCTCTATATGGATCTAGTATTAATACCTGCTATTTACTGACTTTCTGTTTTCTTTTTACAGGATGCTGCCGAAAAAGCCATTGACTGTGAAACATTCAACGGAGCTGCTTGATTGATTATATAAGCTGCTGTTTATATAATCAAACACTGCTGTTTGATTATATAAGTTGCTGTTGCTATTTTCTCTGCTGTATATATGTTGCTGTTTGATTATGTAAGTTGCTGTTGCTTTATTAGTCAAACCTCTTGCCGATGTATTGTTTGCAATACTTTCCTGCCATTTATACCCTTGAAAGAACTAAGAACTCTGGTGAGGTTGTGTGATACATGACAGCACCTTTATTATTTAGAGGCATGTGTTTTTTGGATTCAAGTTGCTTATAATTTGTTATTTTTGTTGTTGTTAACTTTTCTCGTGTCCTTCCCATTCCTTCTCTATCTTATGTTTTCAAATTTTCTCTTACTTAATTTTTTTTTATTGTTTGCATCTCAAAATTGTCTGTGGTTAAGTCTAGAGGTGTCATTTTAATGGTTGAATACTAAATTAGATTTTCTATTTTCATGTAATTAGTTTAATTAGCTAATTATCTTAATTAGTTTAATACTAAATTAGCTGTTTTCAAGTAATTAGCTCCCAGAGCTAGGAAACAAAAATTGTAAGGGCTGAAAATTGTGGCCCCTTACCTATTTTGTATGAGAGAAATCAGGCATTGATTCAGTTGTTCAGCAATTGCTGAAATTTTTCAGCCAATGCGGGAGTTGGGAGTTAGTTTGTAAAGTCACAAAAGATTTAATTTTCAGCTATGTAAGGGTGTGTATAATAAATAAATAATAAATTAAATTCACCTATTATTCCCCACTCCCTTGCTCCACTTTAATAGGGGATTCCCATTTCATGATAATCTGAGATAGAGCAAGATTTGTTGAGTTACATCTCTCGACATTTCTATTTAGGTTTTAATATTTTTTTTCTTGTAGTGCAAGATTTGCAACATTACATTTTTTTTCATCACCTTTTTGCAACATCATCGAATTTTCAGAAAATTCTAACCTAGTTGTTGTTTTAAATTCAAAGAAAAAAAGATTTCCTCTTATAAAGTTTAAAAAAAGTCAAAGTATAGGGGAGGGTAGTAATTTTGTTGCTTTTGTATTTTATATTTGAATGAAAATACCAAAATATTTATTTTTAAAATCTAGAGGGGGAAAATGCCCTTACCCAACATTGGGGCCTTTGGGTTAAATACGAATCAGATTAGAATCGTGTCTGATTTTCGTATTGTTTATTCAACAAAATAGCCATGGGTTATGGTTCTATATCACAATTCACGTCAAAACAAAAAAACCTTGAAGCCGTTGGGGATTCTCAAAGCTCAAAATCTTAGGGATTATTTCTTTTTTCTATGCTTTCCCTTTTTATTCTTCTTCTTTATGCAATAACAAAATTTCAAGCGTTTATAATTTTCTTTAGTAATTACTAGAATAGTATTTCCTGTACCCCCCCCCCCCTCCACACCGTCTAACTTAAAATTGTCACGCTTCTAAGAAATGTTTTGTAAATTACGTTATCTATTAATGATAATAAATATTAATTCTTTTTTTTAATATCTAGTGAGAAAGGATGTAGTTTATTGTTACAAAGCGGTAGTATTTTTGTATTTCCATGTGTACCAGTCTTTTTCTTCGTTATGTTAAGCCTGAGTTGGCTAAGTACATTTTTTGGCTGAGACAAACTTAGCAATGCATGCCCCCCCCCCCCTCTTACTTTGAAAAAGGTGGGATTTTTTGCAAACAAGTATTTCGAGAGTTATATGTTTTTGTATGTTTTTAATTAATATCAATTTTTTCCATAGACTTCTAACAACCCCTCCAAATACCAAGGCATGATATGGAGGAAGTATTTCAGCTCAACGCACTTTATCAAGCAGTCCGTTGCTGTTCAATATCTAATGTTCAATAAAAAGAAACAATTACTGAATAGTTTCAAGACATCATTTAATTTCTATACAATTAAATATATTTCATATTTTAGTATTTAGATTCAAGACTCAATAATTTCTAAAAGTATTTGTTCCTCGCAAAGAGATGACAGGTATATGGGAAACAGATGGCATACACAATTAAGTTATATGTTTTTTTTATTATGCGCACTTGCCTGTTTGGTTCACTTTTAAATTTCTTAAGTAAAGAGGTGGGGAGTTTGTGTTGGGCAAACAATTTCGCCAATTGACGAAAGTTCGGGGGGGGGGGTTATTTTAAAATCAAAGAGCAGGCTTTTTTTCGCGATATTTCAATGACAATACCTAAACATTGATATTTTCAAGTAAAACTGCCCCCCGAAAATGTACATTTCGAAATCGAGGGGGAAGGGTATTTGTCTGACACCCCTCGCCTCTCACCAATTGGTGCCACTGTGTGCCGAATTCGCAATAAATATAAAAGTCTTTAATGGCGTCTTAAGGCTCAAATCAGATGCGCTCTTTGTTGATTTTAAAATTAAAGCACCACAGCGATGTTTTAGTTTTTCCTCGCACGTTTTTGACAGAAGAAGCAATGAAGACGGAAAAGTTAGAAAGCTTATAACTTGAAAAATACCTGTTCAAAGTAAAGATGGGGGAAGACTCCTCAACCTTACCGGATCTTTATGCTATTGATCTAATTATAGTTAATTTGTCTATAAATATAAGAATATGTACTTTGCCCCTTCAAAATTGATGATTTTTGGGTGTGCACAGTCCGATTCGGGTATGCTGTTATATTTTGGTTATTGTCTTAAATGTCGAAAGCAATAATTACCTATGATAGTCCAACAACGTCACATTAGTCGCTGAAGCCAAAATATTGTGTGTATTTGCTATTCCGTTTTGTATATATTTTCAGCAAAATTAAAGTCTTTCAGCAAAATTGTTTTGCTTAAATAGAAATTCAAATTACGTAACCCATGTATGTATGCAAGAGGCTAATGCAGGAGGGAGTGAAATTCGTTGGCTTGGCGAAAAATGAATGTGCTAAACTGGAATAGATTAACAAGAAAAGATATAAAGGAAAATGATGAAGTTTGTGAAGTTTGGATTTATTTTGTGAGGGAGAATTTGTGACATTACTAAAAGGATTTAAATAAAATATGACCTCAGGTGCTGATAGTGTGGAAAATGAGTCTCTTAAATATGGTGGTTTTGAGGTTAGAAATAAGTTACTGAAGATTATGAATATGATTTTAAAAAAAAGAAAGTACCAACCGATTTTAAGAAAACCCCTGTACAAGAAAGGTGATTAGAGTGAGTGTGGCAATATTAGAGGCATTATCCTGGTTTCTCTAGGTAGCAAATTACTTAGTATGATGATAATTCTTAGACTTAGAGATGCTGTAGACAAAGTTTTAAGAGAGGGACAGTGCGGTCTTCGAAAAGGTAGAGGATGTGTCGACCAAATTTTACTCTCAGATTAATAATTGAGAAGTGCCTGAGTCATCAAACACCTTTAGTTCTCAGTTTCGTATATTATGGCAAGCGTTTGATTCAGCTGATAGAAGAGCTTTGGCAAAGGTATGCTTTTTGGTGACCTTTTGCAAAAATATTTGTGTACATTTTAACAAGAGATTATTACAACAATTCAAAACCCATAAAAAATAAAACCAAAATTTTGAAGCTTAGAAGAAATCGCTGTCAATTAATAGATTGACAATTAATTTTCGCAATAAACTTTTACCCCTAAGATTATTCAAAATCATGGTGACTTTTCCTGATTTCTACTTTAACTGAGGATTCTTCCTCACTTGATAGTTTTTTTGTTTTTTGTTTTTTAGATGTCTTTAAATTTTCACTTACTATGGTTCGTTACAGAGTTCGTTAACTCAGTAAATTACTTACACGTTATTAAGTACTTAGTAACGTTTAGTTTAGACTTAGTGATGCTGTAGACAAAGTTTTAAGAGAAGAACAGTGTGGCTTTAGAAAAGGTAGAGGATGTGTCGTCCAAATTTTTACTCTTAGGTTAATAATTTAGAAGTGCCTGCGTCATTTCCTCAATTTTATTAATTATGAGTAAGCGTTTGATTCTGTTGATAGAATAGTTTTAGCTTAGGTCTTATCCTTGTATGGTATCCCAGAAAAATGCATTAAACTGATTAGTGCTATGTACGAGAATAAAACTGCTGCAATTAAGGTAGGAAATGAGGTTAGTAGTTGATTTCTTATTTAATCAGGCATTAAGGAGGCTTGTGTTCCATCCCCATTTAAATGGATCATTTTGATCCAAGTCTTAAGGAGCAAAGGGAAGGTAATGGGAGAACACGCAATCAAATGGTGAAGTAAAACTTTCCTGGGCTTAGATTATGGTGATGATTTAAGCCTCCTTGATGAAAGTGTGAACGAAATGAATTGACTTTTAGACATTTTGCGAGTTTAGGGTGCTAGAATAGGTTTGAAAATTAATGTTGAGAAGACTAAGTCGTTAAGACTAGGAATAAATGAAGAAGAAAAGGTGATGTTGGGTAATGAATAGATCGATCAAGTGGACAGCTTCACTTTTCTTGAACCCAGGGTGTGTCTTCAGAGTTGAAAAAAGTATGGAAGAAATGGAAGAGAAGTCTGCGAACCAAGATTAGAATGCTGGAAGTCATAGTCATGACAGTGGTCAAATATGGTTCTGAAGCATGGGCGCTCTGAAAAACAGAGGAAGATTTGATAGATATTTTCCAGAGAAATTGCCTACGGATTATTTTGGGTACCCGACTGACCGACTGTATTTCAAACAGTAGGCTGTTCGAAAAGTGTTGTTTAATCCCACTTTCTAGGGCTCCAGTAAGTGAAAAATTGAGATGGATAGGGCACGTTCTGCGGATGACTGATTGCCAAAGATTAACCTCTTCGGCCAACCGTCTAGGGCTAAGCGTAAAGAAGGTTGTCCTCGTTTGGGATGGGAGGATGTCTTAAAGAAGATTTAAGGGAAATTGGAACTTTTTGAGAGGGTGTAAAGAGGGAGGCTTTGAATAGATTGGGACGGAGGACGACCGTGTGCAGCTGTGTTGGCCTCAGGTGGCTTGGTGCTGCTGTGAGTTGTTAGTAGTACTAGTAGTAGTTTCCCAGTAGGCAAAACTCTATGCCCATCTGTCTTAGTTCTGCCCTAAGATGGATGATAGACTATTATCAAGAAGTGAAATTAATCACTTTTATACAGCTCTGAAAGAGTTACGCCAGCTTTACCTCTCATAGAAACTATCTGGCTTGACTTTACTATAAATGGCCATCGATTTCAAGTCTTTCGTCACTTCCACCAAGTTGATAATCTTTCAGATCCGAAGATTTTTTAATCGGGGGGGGGGGCTGAGGAGTTTTCTGTATTACAGAGAATTTATACTCTCAGCAAGAAGAAATAGCCCCAAAAAATCGTATGTAGGCATAACAAAAAAATATGAAAAATATACCTTAAGTTATGAACGAAAATTGTTTGCTGAAGAAGAATTTTTTCTCCTTTTCCAGTGTGGAACTGCTCAAGTCTAGCTATTCATTCTTTTTTTTTGTTTTTTTTTTTCTTAAAAATCTTCTTTTCTTTCCAAGGTCAGAGATGTGCTTAGCAGCAGTTTTATAGCACTGTCCTTTACTCACTTCCTTATATATGGTCTTTTTTTAGCCAGGTATATGGAAATATTAGAAACAGCAGCGAAAAAAAAAAATATCGGAGTACATGCCCCTTGGTCAGAGGCTATCGAATTTTGTCGCGAAACTTAATTGAATATTGTCGAACTTGAAGTTTTGGAATCGATGCAAGACCAAGTCCTGCATCTTCTACATTAGACCTTTTCTGGCGATATTGCTGATCAACCTTATTGGTCGACGATTTATATTGAAATCATTGTTGGTCAAACTTATTGGTCAGATCAAGCAATTTCAAGGCAGAATATCATGTTGTTGTTTTTTTCTTACAATATTATAAGAGAAAAACTGCTACTTTGAAATAATTGTTGATATACTTATTAACAGCTTGATTTCTTATCTAAAAAATGACATGAGAAGGTGCTTTCTTTTGTGCTACCCCCCCCCCCCCTGCCAAAGGGTACTGGAGTATTTGTATGTGTGTAAAACTGAAGCTTTCACAGTTGACAAGTTGTGATAAGGTGTAAAAATAATAAAAATTATAGGAGTAAACATGAGTCTAATAAAAATGGTAAAACACTGTAGAATTGATTTGAAAGTGTCACTGTTTTTTTTCCAATGGCAACATTAATTTGCGTTCTTCTTGATCCAAAATGGTTGATAACCAAAATCTGTTCTCACGATCGTTGATCAACAATGTGTTGGCCAGAAAAGGTCTGTTGGTGTTATAGCCCTTTCAGACGCATGGGGAAACGCTCAAAAACCGATCGGTTTTTTCCATAGTACCGGTCGGTCTTGGGGCTAAGATTTTTTTTTTAGTTTCCGTTTTGTACCGATCCGATTTTCGTGTGTTGTCCAGCAAAAATGAGCAATTTTTTAAAGTGGAAAGCGTAGGGGTAAACGCCTAGAACCGATTGGGACAAATCATAGTCAGCCCTGCACCCCCCCCCCCAAATTCCACCACCAGCTGTTTTTTGTTTCAAAATAGGTATGTTGCACCTCTTTTTTTAAGTAGAAGGTTAGTCTGCCTTATTGAGCCAATTGATTAATAAGTGTTTTTTCCCTGCATTTCCTTATTAGTTTTTGATTTAATTAATTAAATTAATTTAAAAATAAATAATTTAATCAATTAATATCTAATTGGTTAATTTGATTGATCAGTGTATTAATTTAATTAATTAATTATGCACAATTTCAGTCTGAGAAAAGGCTTATTACCTAAGTATTATGTGTAAATGCAACACTCAGTTCCTCATTTTGTCATGCTTATCTAAAGGCGTACCTAGGATTTTTGTTCGGGAGGGGTGTTTTTTTTTTGGGGGGGGGTACAAAATTTTTTATATGCTTTTTTGTTACTTTTTTGGATTTGAACCAATTTTTTTTTTTTGGGGGGGGGTGTCAAACCCGTTATATGGCCCCCCTGGATATAGTCGTGTGTATATATTCTGTTTTTTTTAGTTCGTTTGTTCTGTGTTGTTATGGCCGGCAGGATTTTTTTTTTAACGTTATTTCAAGTTCTATTTTGACTTTGATAAAAATGTCTTTTTTTGAAAGTCACAACTCTGGTTGAACTAATAAAACTAATAATAAACATATAAAGGCATAATGGTAGATTAGAAATTGCATTGTAGAAACCTGAGACGAGTTGAAATTATCGTACGTAATAAAACATACGTGGACGACATACGGTAAAACGTCTTTATAGTTCAACATCTTTTGATCCAGTTTTACCACTATTGCCAACAACTCACCGCAGCATCAAGCCGCCTGAGGGCAACGCGGCTACGCACGTTTCTCCTCCATCCCAATCTATTCAAAGCCTCCCTCTTTAAACCCTCCCGTTTTGCTGAAATTGTTTCTTACGAAATCCTCCCAATCCAACCGAGGACGACCTGGTTTTTGTTTAGCCCTAGATGGTTGGCCGAAAAGGACAATCAGTGCTACTGGAGTCTTATAACTGTTAATTGTCGATTAAATTAAGCCAATATGAGAAAAAACTCAAGCAGAAGAAAAAACGAGGATATTTCCTGTCAGTGAAAAAAAGAAATTGCATTGTAAATATCTCGGCCGAGACCTCTGTTCAGCCGCCGCAGTGCATAAATAGAAAAATAATAGAAGACCATAAAACAAAACCACTAAAATAAATAAAAACTAATTGTAAAAAAACAGCCACTAAAATGAAAATAGACCCTTCCCATGGAATGGTGAAAGGGTAACTGAATAAGAAACCTGATATTGAATGGCAATTCAAGAAACTAGATCTGAGTTCATTCTATTCAATGCCTTTTAAAATTTAATTGCTTACCAGTCCTGGTATCATCTGACATTTTATTAGGCTGCGAAATACTATGGCGTAAAAGTGAAAAATCTGTAGTAACTATTTCATTATAAATGGGACTCAAATAAGTTTCTTCGGTATCTCTATGAAGAAATGCAAAGATCTAGGATATTGTTTGGATTTTCTATATATCAAAAACTCAAGGCTCGGAGACTTCTTGAAAAAGAAAACATCTAAATTTAAGCCGCTTGATATAAGCCACTACTTCAATTAAGATAGAGCTATAAGCACGTACATTTCATAGAAATGTGTACGTTATAGGTATTTCAGTTACAAGTCGTCGTGCTACTGTTAGTTTGACGAAGAGGTAGGCGTGGGCTTGGTATGAAGTTTTACAAACGAGACATGTTAAAGTTTGAACTGTACGGTCTGCATTTTTATGAAATACTGTGCGAAAATATTAATTTTCCCTCTTAAAAAAAAAAAAAACAAATAAAAGGAATGAAAAACAAAGAAATTTTAAAGCTAAAAATATACAAATCTGCTAAAGAGAAGGAAACAGACTTCCTGCAACCGGATAACTTTAGAATTTAAAAAATAAAAACGAAAGTGTTGGTTAGTCATGAAATATATTATTACTATTCATAGACGAATTTTTATATCATGATTGCCCTATTCATTTGGGGTCTTAAAAAATTTTGCTTTTTCCAGGCAACAAGGAAAAAATTACTTTTTGACTTGCCTAAACTTCCATAATTGACACAGAAAATATGAGGATATTCTAACAATATCCTCAATTAGCCTAAATTGTTTTCAATTGTCTTGTTTTACTTCATTTTGTGTTATTTTCTATGCTTATTCGATTGTATAAATTTATTTTCTTTAGAAAGACCTTGAGGAATTGAAGAAGAAAGTAGAAACTAGTGAATCAGACGTTGCACGGCTGAAGGGTATCGTTTATAAAGTGGACAAATTCATCCCATTATCCAGTGAGGAGCAGTTATATCATCAAGAGGTTACCAAAACCGAGGAAGCAACAGACACTTTCATGAGCGTATCCATGCATTCTAAGCCCGACAAGATTGACAAGATTGTCAAAACGGGTGTCTTTTGGAGTTTTTATTTTCTTTCTTTTCATTGAGTTTAATTGAGCCATATTGATTTGTGTTTGACAGAGGAACTCAATGAGTGGTGGTCTGCTATGGCCTTTATATTCTCTGTTGAAAACACAAGTTTGATAGGATTGGTGCAGTAACTCAAAATGTGTTATATTATGCTGTTTAGAATATATAGAAAAGCAGAAAAAGTGGATAAACTGGAAAAACGTACCTGTGTACACATCTGGTAAAGAAACAATCTTGTAAAATCCTTTCGGATCTGCCTTAACATGTCCAGTGTTTTAGACGAGTTTTGAGAAGGCGAATCTGAACCTTTTTTCGTTTTTATTTGAGAAGATTGGAACTTAAAGGATGGAAAGGGTTTATATTGAGAGTCTGGAAAGTTATTCTTTCCCTTTTTTTAAAAGGAGTACCAAGAACCTTGTTAAACTATTGACGGTTGATTACAAGCTTAAGAGGGTTGTTTTGGCTCAACAAAAAGTTATTAGCCTACTAACAAACTGCATGGAAAAAGTTGATAATTGAGAAAGATTGAATAAAAAAAGTGATTATTGATGAAGATTGAACCTAAACTAATCCAGATTTTGTCGTGTTTAGTAAGACGTTTAAGACCAAGAAACAAGATGAAGAGGATGTTTCTAAGGAAAAGCTAGTGAAGAAACGAAAGAAAATCAAGGCTGTTCTACTGCCCAAACAAATGAATTCCCAGTTTCCCCAACAAAGAAGCCCTGTCAGGTCCCTAAGTCATCAAAGAAGCTATTCACTGCTTCGTATGACCCTTTAGATTGATCCCCAGTCCCTTCCATCGCTACAGAACCGGCCCACCACCTATTTGAGAAGAAACGGACTTGAAAGGCTCATAAAAAATAATTGATACATGTGTGATTTCGTGCCAAAAGTGACTTTTATAATTGTTGCATTGTTTATTTGAAACTGAATGCGTGGAATAAAATATGGTTATCTGCAAGATTATTTTTTAATCTATCGTTAGGAAATTCAGAAGCCTTTTTTTCAAGTCCATCAAACAACCGGTAGAGAAAATTCAAGAATCATAAATAGTCATGTCAAAAAGACAAGAATCATACTTTCTTTTGCTTCCAAGTCACTTATTGCCCGATGAAAAATAATCCAAAGTCTGGGGTCTTAATACTTATCCTGTATTAGGTAAGTTAATTCAATCTATATAAATAAAATTGAATTTATCTCAGTGCGTGTGCCTTCTATGCATTACTATACTGTTCACCTTAATGCCAAGAAACCATAAGAAGTGGCTAAGTACACTCCCGCGAAGATTTTAGGTTACCCCCCCCCCCATGGCTCTCTTAATACTTTTTCTGCTGACCGAAATTAGAGATCCTGAACACAAATACTTGACAGTTGCTTGTGTTCACATTTTCTGGATATTGATTATCCAAAAAACACCGACGTATAAGTTAGTAATCCTGACCTAATTTCTCAAATATATTTCAATCTATTTCAAACACTTTAAAATTAAAAAAAATACGATCGTTTTTAATGCACATGACGAAGGGGGGGGGTAGTTTTTGGGAGAGGGAATCTCCTTTCTTTTGAGATTACAGTAACGCGCGACGGGAAAGTTAGAAAAAATAAAATAGAATGTAAAAAGCCGAACTTACGAGATAAAGCTTAAAGAAATTAAAAGTTTTTCCCAAGAATGTAAATGTAGATTTGGAAAACTTGACCAAGATGAAAGTCTTCATTTTAGTCTTTTTATTCTTCTGAATGTAATACCTGATGATGCTTTACAACAGCCTGTCATCCAAAATTATTATTTATTCAAACATTTTAACTTCACTTTGTGTGATACTCAAGAAGGCAGTTTTTTTCCTTGTTGCAGCATAGAAAAATCCCAC
Source organism: Artemia sp. Qi Xiang Cuo (assembly GCF_049724085.1). Taxonomy (NCBI): domain Eukaryota; kingdom Metazoa; phylum Arthropoda; class Branchiopoda; order Anostraca; family Artemiidae; genus Artemia; species Artemia sp. Qi Xiang Cuo. The sequence goes on from NC_142794.1 coordinate 84,262,240, forward strand.
AAGATCGACTAACTGTTTGGACGAGATTCCTTCTTTTTACTTGCACAGATTTCACAACGAGACCTGGAGCGTTCAGCTGACTAGACTGGAAAATATGCTCCAACATTCCCTAGACGAACATCATCCGTTAAAGTGAAAGATCCCTTGCTTCTTCTCATATTCTGATTTCTATCAGTCACTAAAAGAGATCCGTAAAGAGGGCGTCCCCTTGTCTTTTCAATAGGTGGCTTCAATAATAACTGTATTAGACCTCTGACTAATCTTCTTCTAAAGTCTACCAGTGGGATTTTTCCCCTTCTAGCTTCATTACTTGATAAGAAGCATATGCGTTTGTGATGGTCATATCCAAAAGACCAAAGAGCAACCTATGCCACCACTTATAGCACTTTCGATTGTATCCGTAAATTCCACGCAACATGTCAGCCTGATCGACCCCTCCCATGTATTTGTTATAATCGCTGACCATTTTTGGACAAGATAAGGTCAATTTGGTTCCATCCTTTTTCTTCCTAGTAATTGTTACCATCTCAGTTGAGTGCCAATTGGACGCCAAAAAGACCCTTTTAATGTCTCTCCTCTTCAATGCAGCAAATTCTCGCTGAGAGAATCACACATCTGAATTACCTCTATCCCTTTTAGCGTAATGTGAAAACTTTAGTAACGGCTTTCTTGTGTTCATTATTGTCCCACACATACGAATACCTTTTTTTTTCAAGTAGTACAATAATTCAATCGAAGTGATATAATTGACAAGATACACCATGTGGTGTTTGGACGCGAGGGGAGCAGTTAATTCGACAACTACTCTCCTTCCCAATCCCAATTGCGCCTGTACGGATGATTCTTCTTTCTTTCCTTGATAGATTTCAAATCTGTAAATGTAGCCAGACATACATGCAATGCACCAGATTTTATATCCTCGCTTTATGGGTTTCATCGGGTTATATTGCTTCATACTGGATCTACCCTTAAATAATATCATACTCTCATCAACTGAGAGAGCCTCTGCCTCATTCAAGCACCTGAGAACTGTATGTTCAGCTTTTCAATCAACGGTCGAATCTTGAATAGCTTGTCCTTACACCCTTCGGGTATTGCATGGTTGTCATTGAGATGGATAAATCGTCGAATTTGGCAAAATCTGTTTCTAGTCATGCTCTTACATATAGCTGGGACCTGTACATCGTCAGAGCTCTCCCAGTACATTTTCATGTCTGGGACTGTATGGTATGGCATGATTATGTTGATGCCTAGGAAACCCAAGAGTTCAGTCACATTTAAGGTCTTGAAGATCTTGGCAGAAGCTAATTTATCTCTTTTGCTGGGAGTACAGGTTAGTTTGCTCAACAATCTGATCTAGTAACTTCCTGTTCCACAACTGAAGGAAGAAGTCTGCTGGTGTGCTACAATCATCAAAAAAGTCATATTTTGGTCCACTTTCTGCGGATAAAGTTCCCATAGTTGGGGCTGCCAAAATTCGCTGCTTAAATCTGGGTAAAAGAATATCTAAAGAAGAATTTTCGTTTGCAGTTTTCATGGCAATAGAAGATAGATATGACAGCTGAAGATCTAACAACTCTTATGGTAAGCTTTGCAGGGTTCCTAACAAACTTAGTACCAACTGTACTTCCCATTGGTATGGTTGTAGCTCGGCAGTTTGGGAGCAATTTGGAGTTCGGTGCTGCTGTATTTCCTTTTGGTTCTTCACAACCAATCTCTGGTACTAAAACCGCATCCAGCACTTCAATGCTGATGCGAGACTCAAGAAAGACGCCTTAATCATCAGACAGGCCGCAATCTGACTCTAATTCTGTGTCCGAGTCATAGTCAGAAGGCAATTTGTCTAGTAAAGTTGAAAGATTTTCTGGGGCTATTTTCTTCTTCACGTTCTGAAAAAAAACATTCTGTAACTAAACACAAGGGATGCATACAGGTCCCACTAGTCTATCTTGTACAAGGTAAGAAACCCTTGTAATAATGTACACAACAATTAAGGTAAGGTAATGCATGATATTGTAAATTGATTTTAAGAAATAAGATTAATAAATGACATTAATAAGACAGAGAAATATATAGCGAAATATTAATATAAAAAAAAAGCTTAATAAATAATAATATGTAAATATATCTAAACATTAAAAATTAAGAAATAATGAATAAATATAAAAAGTGCACCAGTAAACAACAAAATAATATAGGGAAATAATAATGAAGACGAAAAAGTTATTAAATACAACATTAATGAATTATAAAATAAAAAACAAGATTTTCTAAGCTAAGGATTCTCCTGCAAAATGGCAGACTCATGAAAATTAAGGAGGGAAAAGGGGCTCAATATATTTCTAAGAAATGAAATGCCAAGAAAGGTAATTTTTCCAAGAAGATAAAAAAAAGGTAACAATAAAATCTAAAACAGTGACTGATCCAGGAGAGGGGTGCGCGCGCCCCCCTAAAATGGTCTAAAGTAGTGTATTTTACTTAATTAACGCAGGTTTGCGTTAATTAAACTTGCTCCTAATGCTAATGCAAGTTTGTTGTATCAACCTATGTTGCGCCCCCCCCTAAAAAACCCTGGATCCACCACTGATCTAAGGGGACAGACAAATGCATGGTGCGTTCCCCTCTGCCCCATCTACTATTGCTCAGGTATCTTGCTATATATTAGCTAGTTTTAAAAGATCTTATGTCACTAATTGTACGAAAACAGATCAAAAACACACTTCACTCATTAAGTACTTTTACTGACTGACGGGACCTTGGGATCCCAGTGCAAAATAGTTCTGTTATCCCAAACCCTAGGAAAAATGACCCGACTTCATGTAACACACACTATAAATCAGTTTTTATTAAATGCGGAAAAAAAATCGCATTTACCTACATATATCACAACAGCCAAACTGCTTAATTGCAAAATAAGATATTTTCCTGTCTAACTTTGGTACGTATGACAAATTTACTGATCATGTCGCGCAATTTGTATTCAATTTTTACAGGTGAATGACGTATTAATCTAATCGTCTCTGAAAGGAGTATTGGACAGCATCTATAATATCTCATTATTTTCAATCCGAGATGCCAAATCCAGCTTTTATTCAGCCGGGACCTGTAAATCCCGTCGGTCGCAAAAGGGTTAATAAAATTAAAACCCGTTTTTCTTGCTTAATTTTTAGTAGTATTTAGAACTTGTAAAGTATGGTGGAGGTTGAGCTTGAGTGAAACTTTGAACAGATAGAGGTAGAGCATGAGCAGCGTTGGCCTTAGGCGGATTAGTTCTGCAGTGAGTCATTAGTTGTAGCATCAGTATTTCAAACTCATATATTATGTGGGAGGTTAAGGTTGAGTGAGGTTTTGGACAGATAGAGGGAGAGAATGGGCCGTATCAGCCTCAGGCAGGCTGTTGCATGGGAGGGTTTTTACTTAGGACATTGATTAAAGACTTAAATATCTACTTTTGGTCTGTGTCTTGTAGGAATTTTTGCAATGCTATTGATCTCTAGAAACTCCTGGATTTAATTTCAGAAGAAACTGGGTAAAATTTTGACAGGTTTAAACTTTGATGGTAACATGCATATAGACAGTACATAGTGAAGGTTTCATCAGCCTTAGTAACATATGTAGGAGGAGGGGCTTGGGGCCTGGGCTCCCCGAGATCCTAGATTTTCCAAGTTTTTGGATACGTCTTAGTCAAATTATCAAATGAAATTTATTTTTTTAGTATTCCCCCCCCTTCTCAAAAAAGTCAGGCTTACGAACCTCATCAGATTGCAAACTTATTCCATTTAGACTGTGCGAGGAATCGAAATTTATTGGGAGTCTTAAGACCAATATTAGACGACAGCTATTACTCTTGTTAATAGCCTACTCTCATTATGGATTCTTATTTCCTATAGCGTATGGGTCGGCAACACGTGGGCCGCATGCGGCTCGCAAGATCCTTGCCGGAAGGGGGTGCAATCTAGCATTCTGCCATATAGAATTCCCGAAAAAATCCATAAGCGTCATCTAGCATAGTTAGTTTTATTTTCAACTATCCAATCCAGACCAATTATTTTGGCATGTTTCAATTTTCGTTTTTGAGCAAATTTGTTTCTTCAAAAGGGTTTAAGTACATCCAGGTTGTCAAAGGAGAATATATACAATGTCTCAGGATCAGAGTAAGATGTTAGGTGTTGAATTTCAACTTTCAGGGAAACTAGAGGGGAAGTAAAACTATATCAAAGGGTACAATATATATTTAGATTGTCAAAAGAGTGTATGCACAATATCCCAGGAAAAAAGGTGGGAGGTAAATTATTGACCTAGTTTTGGGAATAGTAGTAAATGACAGATCTTTCCTTTTTTTCATCAGTTTCAGAGTTAAACCAGAGTCAACCAGTCAATTATTTTGTGCAAAAACATTTTTCATAACAATCTTGGTTTGTCATGGTTGCATGCATGGTTGCATGCATGGTCTTTTTGTTGGGCTCCCTCTGCTAGACTTAGCCTTTGGTTCTGGCATATCACCCCAGATTGGATTTTCAAATTTTTTCTTCTATTGAAGTTTTTGAGGATTTTTACTTGCTTTGTAGGCTTCATCCAAGATCATGTGCAGAAAATTTCATATTTCAAGCTTGAATGGTTCCCACTGTCTTTTTGTTGTCAGCCTCCTTTTTGGCCTTTTTCATGTCATTCTGGCTTTTCTCAGATGGTTGTGATGTCCCTCCAAGTTGAATTCTGAGATTTGGTCTTCTGGTGTTTTTTTTTTAATTAGAGCCAATTTCTAATCTTAAAATTGTTTGTTAAAACTGTCAAGTTGGTCACTAGGGTCAACTTTGAATTCATAAAAATCAAGACCAAATTGTGTAGATTAGGGTTATTCCCTTAAAATCCGAACAAATTTAATAAACTCTAACTAAAAATTTGAACTAAAACTCTAAACTATACCGAAACTAAAAATCTAAACTTAAAGTAAACTTAAACTAGACTAAAACTCTAAACTAAAACTCAAACTTTTAACTAAAACTCTAAACAATAACTAAACTAAAACTCTAAAAGAAAACTCGTGGCTAGGGCACGTTGTGCAGATGAAGGATGACAGATTGCCGAAGATTTTTCTTTTCTTCCCCAACCGTCTAGGGCTAGATAAAAAGCAGGTTGTCCTCGTCTGGGGTGGGAGGACGTCATAAAGAAAGATTTAAAGGAAATGGAAACTTCTTGGGATGGTGTAAAAAGGGAGGTTTTGGATAGATTGGGATGGAGGAGGAGCTTGCGTAGCTGTGTTTTCCTCAGGCAGCTTGGTGCTGCGGTGAGTTGTTAGTAGTAGTAATAGTAGTAATAATAAACAATATAACGGGTCTCCTTTAAACCAAGAAGAACTTGAAATTTGAAAAAAAAAGTGGTATATGCATGATCACAACCCATACCCCTAGTGAACCCCAATTGATTCGAACCAAAATCAAGCGAAACAAAAAGAGATTTAACGCTAAGTTCTAGCATCTAGCCTAATTAAGAGCCCCTAGTAATAGACCGAAAAGCATCGCATGTCTTTGAATTGAATTGAATTCAATTGAATTGAATTGAATTTACGTGTTTCTCTAGCATTTTCAAGTTTCAATACGGATGTTTCTGACGTTTTCAACTGTCTGTTCGTGTGTTTCTGACTTTTCAAGTTTATGTTTATGTGTTTTTGACTTTTCAGGCTTCTGTTCATGTGTTCCTTCATTTTCAATTTTCTATTTGCGCCTTTCTGACTTTTTCAAATTTTTGTTCTTGTATTTATGACTTTTTCCAGTTTATGTTCGCGAGTTTTTACTTTTTCAATTTACATTTCGTGTGTTATTGACTTTTGAAGTTTCTGTTCAAGTATTTCTGACTTTTTTAAGTTTCTGTTCATGAGTTTTTATTGTTTTCAAGTTTCCTTTTGCTTGTTTTTGGCTGTTTATGATTCTGCTAAAGTTTTGGGTCATATCTTTCCTTGAAAGGCTCTCTCACCTTTAAAAAAGGCAATTATTCTTGCTAAATCAACGATATAAGAGAAAAAACAAATTCTTTGCGAATTTATAGTACCAAAAGAAAATATATTCAATATAGCTTATTCGTGTTTTTTTTATGACGCTTCAAATGCTTGGATAAATCATATTTCCAAGAAATTAACTTAGTACAGATGATGCAGGTATACTGATTTTCTCCAGTATTTATTCTCAAATGAGTAGAACTCTGTATAGATCAAATAGAACTCTGTGTAAATTTTTTGGCACATAACTTGCAGGTGTTTATATTTTTTCTCCAGTGTGAAGCCTCAAATGAGTAGATAGGTTAAAACTCTATGAAAATGCTTTTCTGCATGTCTTGGAGATATACGGCTTTTCTCTTGTATGAATTATCAATGATGAATTTGAAGTTCCAGGAAATGACTTTGAGCATATCTTGCAAGTACAATGTTTTCTCCAGTATGAATTCTCATATGAGTAGACAGGCTAGAGCCCTGTGAAAATGTCTTACTGCATATCCTGCAGGTATAAGACTTTTCAAACTTTACAGTCATGCGGTTAATTTTTTTTCGTTTGGTAATGCTACTTTTTCCTTAATTTTTGGGCTGTGGAGAAGCGGAATAGCCTTCTCTCGATAAATTAGATCATTCTTTTTCGTCTTCTTGCATTTGAAATTCATTTCTTCACTACTGATAGGTATAGTCTCATAATGATAAATAGTGCCATGGTTCTTGCAGGACTTCGATTTTCATAGGTGGACATACTTCTGGTTGCCTAAAACCACACTAGCATATGGGTTTCCTAGACTGCCAAGTAAATAGCCATCATTCCATATAGCTTTGTTGGCAATTCCATAAAGGTTATCCAAAGCTAATATTGTGAATATGCAATCTTAGAAATAACTGAAAAACATTTAAATTTCTAACTTTCATATATTACGGTTTGGAGGAAGACACGAGAAAGTGGCCAATAGGAAGGCTTCATCCTTTGTTATTCCACTTGTTGAGTTTTCCTGTATTGAGATGTAAGGCTTGAACGTCACTGAAATGAGTTTTCAAAAGACTGCCGGGGCAGTCGCTAATCTGAATAAAGTAGTGGGCATGTTCCTTGATATTCAAAGGTAAGAAAATTAAATTTCAGAAATAAATGATATGAAGAGTCCTTAGTTGTAAAAATGGTGAAAAGGGTAATTACTAGGGGGGTACGCGTAAAGCCAAATAAATTTGATTTTGGAGCGATTTAAAGAAAAAAGTTGCTTGAAATCAATACAAAGAAGGTTTTTGATAAATATAGTTTGCTATAGGAGCGTTCGTGAATTTGAATAAATTTTTTTAGAAGTGATATATAGAAAAAGGCCATTAAAGAATCTTAAAGTAAAAAGCCTCGAAGAAACTCAAACATTTACCTTGTAATGTTTTTATTCTGTAATGGTCATAAGATTAAATAATATAAGAAAAATATAAATTACCTGGCTATAAATAGGCGTTTTATTTTGTAAAGATCTGAGAAGAATGTAATTAAGTAAACCTGAAATATAAGTAGTAGGTCTATTAGTTGTAGTTTGAAAGGGCTAGTTCCTTTTATAATAGTTGAAAGTGATTGGAGAAAGACTAACGCTCCTCTCACACCCACCATTTTCCCAGACACATCCAATCAAAATTTTGACATAGCCACTTTGTTTAATGTAGTTGAAAGTTCTGGAAATTAGGTCTTAGAGGATGACAACCACCCTCACAGCCCTTAGGGTAAGGGTTGTAATTTATGCCCAGCGGGCATATAAGGTGTTTATAGGAAGGGCTGTCGTAGAAACTCAAAAAGAGCTCACTCAATTGGAAATCGAAAGGCCTAGTGCCCTTTTTAATAGTCGAAAGTGATTGGAAGGCTTGACATTTTTTATAGTAAAGCTCGATGTGGGTATAATGTATTACTTTTTCGTCGTTGTTGTTGTTTAGACCAGGGCACTTTGTATCGAAGGAGTTGTCGTAGGAACTTCGCAAAGGGCTCATTCGATTGAAAATAGAAAGAGCTGATACCCTTTTTATTAGTCGAAAGTGATTGGAGGGAAATTAATCACCCTACCCAGCCCACCCTCCCATTTGACTTTATGTTTAAGAACTAAATGTTGCCTTAAGATTAAATCAAAATGCACTGCGGTAATGCTAATTCCCAATAAGGCATCTCAGCAGTATCTCAAGAACGACTGAGGGTAATATGTTCAAACTTTTGGGGCTGCTTCTGCTCTTAAAATTTAACCAAATCAAAATAGCGTAAGTGTATCCAAGCTATAAAAGAAAGTAACCAGATTTGTTTGCGAATGGTATCAAGTTTTCCATTTCAGTTCACCTAGAGGAGATATGAAACTCAATTAAACACTACTATTTGATACAAATGAAAAAAAAATGAATTTGATACACTGAAAAAATACAAATGAATGTGCATTGTCAGTTTAATACTTATATGATGATATTTACTAATCAAAATGTTCATATTATTTGATTTATTAAAGTTATAAAAATAAAAACATTTATATTTTTTTCAATAAAGTGCAAATTATGTTCTGGCCTTGGGAAGGCATAGGGGCTTAGAGCCCAACTTATGTTAATTTCTGCTCGTTTTGAGTTTGACTCGGTTATTTATTGTAATTTCTGTTCATTTTGGGTTTCATTTATTTATCGATGCTGATTTGTGGTAGTTTCACGCTTGGTAGATTATTTCATTTTATTTTTGCTCATTTTTTGTTTAATTGAGTTCTTTACTTTTCTTTGAAAAACTTATTTTGTGGAAAATTTGTTTTATATTAATAACTGTACAAAACTAGTCAAGGGGTTAAATCTCTTTAGTTACATTTTGTTCTTCTCTTCATTACATTTTTTTTTTCAAAAAACCGGTGTTAAAATTTTTAGATTCAGTCTACATAGGTGAGTAGAATGTGTCGTATGGATTTGTTTACCTTATGTTCCTAGCCGTTCTGTTTTCTAGGAACCACGTTCTGCCCTAGAATCCACTGAAGTGTGTATCCCCTCGCAATGTCGTATGGATTTGCTTGAAGCTCTACACCTTTTCAAAGAGAGTAAGTAGCCCCTTGCATATAGGTAATAGTTCTACGAGACATATACACCTTTTCAAAGAGAGTAAGTAGCCCCTTGCTTATAGGTAATTCAGACTACCTAAGCCTGTGACAACTAGGTCAATGTTTTGTATCCGCCATGTTAGCCCTCGTGCTTGGAATAGTCTGCCAGAAGGGATAAAGAAGGTGACGGATGTTTCTGAATTTAGAAGTCTGTTAAAAGAACATTGTTATAGGGTATATGGGAGTGAGTGAGTCAGTTCTCCGGTCTCTTTTGCCTTTAGTTTGCTAATGTTTTTGTTTTTTTGATTTTCGTGTTTGGTTGATGGATTGAGAAGGACAAGGATTAATATTTTGAATATTGAGAATTGAAGAGATATTTTGAGTAGGGGTGGTATAGTCGCTTATTAGTTATTTTCATGTGATAGGTTTTTTTTTTGTTTCATTATTATTTTTTTGTTATTTTTTTTAGGCCTAGTTGGGGTAGTGATCTCCTTTACAAGCTTAGCTTCTGGATTTTGTTATTTTTGGTTGATGAATAAACCCTTATTTACTTTAAAAAAAAATGCTTCTACGAGACATATACACCTTCTCAAAGAGAGTAAGTAACCCCTCACATATAGGTAATACTTCTACAAGACTTATACACCTTTTCATAGAAAGTAAGTAGCCTCTCGCATATAGGTTATACTTTGCTTACGACCATAGGAATCACCATGCTATTTGCTTGCCTTATGTTCCTTGACACCTTTCCAAGACACTTTTGAGACCAACAAACTCTTTGAAGGCCAGGCAGCGGTAGAAATCTGTGACCTCTACTAAAGGCTGGATGTTAGTGAATGCCATTGCCTTGGCTTATACAATGGCCTTTACCTGAGGATGGGTGCGGTTAATTTCTTTGGCCATGAGTTTGGATGTAAATTACTTGACAGGGAGTTGTTACGCAGTTCCAAATAAACATTTGACTAAATTACATTGATTTAAGTTAGAAAAAAACATTCGAACAGTTATGTTTATCAAGAGAAGTTACGATATAGATTTTGGTGTACCTTTGGAACAGGTTAGTGATCTATATTTTTGTCATATGCTTAGTGGATGGGGTTGATTTATCGAAACACATTTACAATCCCTATAGTTACCAAATTGCAGATAACTGTATATCATATGTCATCTTTCATTTCAAAAACTCCCCTCCCCAGTTGTTATTCTTGAATCTTTTAATTCAATTCGTGAGATATTTTTGAACCCCGGACCATCAGGGGACAGTAAAGAGCAATATCGAAACTAAAAAGTGCATAAACATTGCCTTTGAATGGTTTGCGAACTAAGCCCTTGAGGCGAATTTTAGTTATTTTTGATACAGAACATTTTAATTTTTTTCGGGGGGGGGGGGGGTAGGGGGCTTGGAATTTTGTTGGAGCAAGTCTATGCCAATAAATTGTTCTTAGAAATATAGATTGACGGAAACCCTTGCATATCACCTTATGAATTAACAATTAAATGAAATCGGTAGTACGCTATAAATAGGTCCGACCGTGCCCATCGAATTCATGAATTATTTGTCTGATATAGGAAGCGAATTTGAGGTCTGGGATTTCCTACTGTAAACGAATGAGGATGTAGCTATCTGAACCAACATGCCAATGATATTATTATTTACTTAGAAATACATTCTAAGCAATAGGTTTCAAGCATTTGCTATGCCACAGAGTTGTATATGTTTGTATATCCTGTGACATCCTTAGGTTTTAAAAAAGTACCCTCCCTACTAGTTGTTCTTGAACCTTTTAATTCAATTTGTGAAATATTTTTGAACCTGGAGCTTCCGGGGATGGTAAAGAGCAATATCAAAACTAAAAAGTGCGTAAGCACTACCTCTGAATGATCTGCCAGCTTAGCCCTTGAGGCGAATCTTACCTATTTTTGATTCTGAATATTTTATTATTATTATTATTTTTTTAACTTGTTTTTTCAAACTGTTTTTCACGTCTTAAAATTATTCTCAAAGAAAAAAAAAACTAAGTCTAAGTCAAAAAGAAAAATGTAACAAAAAAATATTATTTCCTTAGAAATAGAATCTAAGCAATAGGTTTTATGCACTTACTGTGCCATTGAATTGCAAGTGTTTCTATATTATGTATCATCTTTAGTTTAAAAAAACTCCCCTCTCTACTAGTTGTTCTTGAACCTTTTAATTCAGTTCGTGAAATATTTTTGAACCTGGACCTCCAGGGGAGGGTAAAGAGCAATATCAAAATTAAAAAGTGCATAAACACTGCCTTTGTATGGTTTGCGAGCTTAGCCCTTGAGGCGAATCTTACTTATTTTTATTCTGAACATTTTTTTTTAAACTGAAGTTTTTTCAAACTTTTTTCACGTCTTAAAATGATTCGCGAAGAAAGAAAAACGTCTAAGCCAAGTGTACAGAGTCTGAAATAGGTGGATAAGGTTTTTACTAAAGACTGAGACAGAGAGATGAACTGGATTCTTTTTAGAGTTGAGAGACAAATATACTTCTAGCAAATAAAAGAGTGCCTTGAGTCACTGAACTCTTTCATAACCGATTTCTCTGTATTTGAGTGTTAGTTGCGCAATGATATAGCCCTAAGAAAGAGAGCTGAACGGGATTATTTTTAGAGTTAGAGATATATTAAGGGGGAATTTATCAAAATTCAGTCAGACACAGATACTACTGCCAGGCTCACAAGTGGTGTACTAGAGTCTAAAATAGATGGAACATAATAGACACTTTGAAACATGTCCTTTTGTTCAAGGACTTGATGTTGGAAACATTCCAGTGAAACCTTCAGCTTTAACTGGAGGCTATGACATTTGTGAGCGATACATGGGATCAAGAAGCTATAGTCAAAACCATATTGATCTTCATCTGCAAGCACCAAGATATACCTCCCGACCTTAACTATCGCAAGAAAAATGTACTGGTCTTAAACGAGAGGATGTTAGACTAAGGATGTTTAATAGAAGGTGGGCAAAAGATTTCATCGATACCAAAGAACTTGCAAAAGCTTGATTCTTTTTTGTTGGCCATAGTGATCAGATTCAGTGTGCTTTTTGCCCATGTATAATTAGAAATTGGGAAAAGGGTGATTTTCCTATAGATGAACACAGAAGGCACTTTGAAACATGTTCTTTTGTTTAAGGAATTGATGGAGGAAACATTCCAGTGAAATCTTCTGCTTTAACTGGAGGCTATGACATTTGTGAGCGATACATGGGGTCAAGAAGCTATAGTCAAAACTAGATTAATATTGGTCTGCAATCACCAAGATATACCTTCATTTTTTTTTCTTAACGACATTACATTGATACTTTTGAAATAAGAAACAAAATCGGAATGTGTATGCTGATCATTATTTTTTTGTTCAAGTAGAACAGAATATTTTTTGTACGCTAGTTTGTTTGTAATCAGCAGTATGAGAGTCAATTCAAAATGAATTAAAAAGAGAAAAAATAAAAAAAAAAACTTTTGAAGTCTTGCTACTTTGAATTTTTTTCAAAGCAGAGACACATGATACTTAATAACTGGAGTTTCAAATATTTAATTCTGTCACAATGAGAATCAATTCAAAATCAAAAAAGGGGGGGGACATCTTTAGAAGTCTTGCTACTTTCGATTTTTTCAAAGTCAGTGGGTACATGAGATATAAATTGTTCAATGATATTAATAACGTTGAAGAAATTGACTCTTATCATTGGAAATTGAACTATAATATTTTTTAGCATAATAAAAGCTTGTGGAGTACTACATTACGCCATATAAGCAGACTGGGATCCTACGACAGAGTAATTACACCACATAATAAAAGTGGTCAAGAACGGAAAAATGTCCAGGAAGAAGTTAGTGAAATTTGCAGTTTTTTCGGGGTTGAAGCACTGTACGTAAAGGGCAACGTACCTACAGATAAAGTTTTAATTCAAAACTGTGACCCTAGAATTCCACTTTTCAATCTAGAAAAATATAAGTGTCCTAAATTTGAAGGGACTTATCACCATCCTGAAGACGAAGTTAGGTTCTTCGCGCTGTGGATACCTACGGACATACCTGATTGCGATAAGTGCATAACACACGGTAAAAACTATTCTATATCATGAGATCTTCATTTGTGGATGTTTAACAGTGAACTTAAAGTATTATTTTTGTGTAAATACATGTTTAAAAAAAAAATTAATATGTTTAAGCAATAAATATCTTTAAACTTAACCCGTCTTTATTCTTTAGAATAGTTCTGGTTCATAAGTAAAATCTTAATCTAGGTTTACCCTCCCCCTTCACCAGGAGTCTGAGATAGATGAACGTGATATTTCTTTTCATCCAAAGCTGGAAAGGTGCCAACTAAATTTTTCCAAAAAGTCAGACATTTAAAATTGAAATTTTCAGGGTTTTGTTTATATTTCAGGAGAACCCACCGTCATTTCAGCAACATGTTTCAGTGAGTATGTTACCGGAAGAAATTGCCCTGCAAGTTTCAAACTAAGCTAGGATGAATGAAAATATTGAAATAAAAATATCTTTTTACTGCGACTGTAGCATCTGTAAAGGCCGTTATTATGCTTTCAACAATTCTTATGAGTCCAATGCAGTCAATTTAGAACACGTGGACAGTGGAAATCATGTGGAGAATCTGGAAGAGATGAGGGCAAAAATATTGAATGAAATGTAAACAACTAGAATGGAGAGAAACTCAGTTTTATAATAACGCTGTTTGTCACTATCAATTTTCGCATGTCTATAAACTTTGTCTTTATAATAACGCTGTTTGTCACTATCAATTTTCGCATGTCTATAAACTTCATCATTATAATAACTCTGTTTGTCACTATCAATTTTCGCATCTCGACACACCTTTTCAGTTGAATACCTTTGCTTTTCTCTTTTCAAGATGTTGTTTCTGGTTTTTGTATAGTACTGTTTTTTTTTAATTACGTATAACTCGCTTAGAAGGCATCTTATTACAAAACAAGAAACAATATTATTATCTAATTAACACTTCTTAAGACTCGTATCGAGTACCCATAACCTAACAAAAAATAAAACTAATTTTTAAATTTTCAGGTATTTTGTTAGTTTGAATGAAAAGATTAAAATTATTGCTCAGATATCATAAATATTTTTGCAGTTTACATCATAACTTTAGCGATTCTAAACTGAAAAATAAAACATATTAAAAAATTGAATTTTTTGGTCTGAAAATACATAGTAAATCCCACATCGGGTAGTTAGAGCCTAACCAAAAATAAAACTAATTTTAAAATTTTAAGATATTTTTCTTGCTTGAATTGAAATATTCGAACTATTGCTCGGATACCAAGGATATTTTTGCAGTTTACACAAGCTGCAAAGAACGCACAGGCTGATCTTTGTAGATTGAAAAAAACTTTACGAATGTTTTACCGGGATTACGAAAAATATTAAAAAATAAAGATTAAGAGTGTCTCTGAAAGAATGGATTTTGTTGAAAAGTCAGCTAGAGATGCTTTCGCGAAACTTCATAATAATATCCAAAAGAAATGTTGCATGTTTAGTGAAAAGCTTCCAAGGTATGGACCGGCAACTGTGGAACAGTTTACAGATGTAATGGGAAATCTTATACATCACTGTGAATATATGGAGGCATAATTGTCCTTTACTTAGTTTCAGCTTAAATTCGATGATCGAGCCTTTATGTAATACTAACTACATCCAACGGCTATGGCGTCATTGATCAATATTGAATATAAAAAATTAAGTTTTCGTAAAAAATAATTAATTAAAAAATAAGTAAGTAAAAATAGCACTAGATCTAGAGATTTCCTTTAAAATGAGCCATTGAACAACTCTCTACGATGTTCCAGTGCCAAGCTATCTGTGGAAAAGAAGAAGAAGAAGAAGAAGTAAGAAAAAATATCCCGTTTGTGGAGAATAACGTGGTTAAAGTCAATTTTCTTGATTTTCAAGCCAATGTATTTTCTTTGTTATTCAAGCCAAAGGGCGGTAAGTTTCCTTTGTAGGGGTTTCGAACAAGGTGGTTCTAATGGTGTACTTTTTGTTTTGATCTCTTTTTTATTAGGAGTTAGGGATTTTTATATTTCTTAACATTGGACGTAATCTTCTCTTACTAGGTTGCCAGCTACCTCTGCAACCCCGGTCTTCGGTACAACCTCGCAGAGAATTTAATTTTTTCATTATAGCTTTTGTCACCCAAGTATCTACCCATTATTCTGGTAGCACCTTTTTTCTTATGTTTGTTTCGGTAATCTTTATCGTTATCATTCCGTTCCTTGCTCTTTTGTTTCGCTGCCTCAATTTTTGCATGTTTATAAACTTCATCATTATAATAACATTGTTTGTCACTATAAATTTTTGCATGTCTATAAACTTCATCATTATAATAACGCTGTTTGTGACTATCAATTTTCGCATGTCTATAAATTTCATCATTATAATAACGCTGTTTGTCACTATCAATTTTCGCATCTCGACACGCCTTGTCAGTTGAATACCTTTGCTTTTCTTTTTTCAAGATGTTGTCTCCGTTTTTTGTATAGTACTGTTTTTTTAAATTACGTATAACAGTAGAATGCCTCGTCTGGATTCTGAGCCTTTATGTTCCCTTCCTATGCTATTCTGGTCCTTTACGTTCCTTCCTATGCTATTCTGGTCCTTTACGTTCCTTCCTATGGTATACTGGTCCTTTATGTTCCTTCCTATGCTATTCTGGTCCTTTATGTTCCTTCCTATGCTATTCTAAGGGTTCACATGGAAAAAAGGGTTAAAGTGATTAGCAATTACGAGCGGGATTCCCCGCTGTTTTTTTTAAATCGAAAAATAGAGATTGTCAAATTGCGTATTTAGGAATTGTTTTGATTGACATTTTTGCAAAAAGGGAAAAGGAATTCTCAAATTGGAGACTATGAACGATATTAATTAATGTTTTGAATAATAGGAGTGTGATTGATTCTAATTAGTGATTGGATAATTTTTTAACAAGAAATGGCTGAAAAGTGTTTTGGGGGAGATGGGTTGATTGTGTACTGTATAATACACAAGTGGTGTTTGGACAGTGTTGTCAATTCAAAATAGAGTTTAACTTTATAGTACAATAAAAAGTTGATGCTACCCAGGGTGCATTTGACAGGAAAAGATTTGTAATGACAGAATTAAGAAAATACCTAAGAAATTATTGTAAATCAAAATTAATAGTGTATGCGGTTATGAGTTACAACGGCCACTAAGCATCGGCGAGCCTAACCAGCAGACACATCCACCCCCAAAAGGTCCCCTACCCCCAAACTCGAAGGGTGTCCCCTCCCTCCAACTTTTTGCCCCCCCTCCCGATTTTTTATTTTTATTTTTTTTTTAACATGATATATTTTTCAACTTTTTTTACATGTCTTCGAATGAGATGAAACAAACTTAAATTCAGTAGTGTTTAGTCATGGTTTACCTTGTCACAGTTACATTCTCTTAATTTTTCAAAGTTCATTTTAATTTTTTTTCGTTGAAATGCAAGAGTTGGAATATTTCAGTAGTGTCTTGTTGTGCTTTACCTTGTCACAGTTACATTCTTTTGATTTTTCAAAGTTCATTTTGAATTTCTTTAATGAAATGCAAGAGTTGGAATATTTCAGTAGTGTTTTGTCGTGGTTTACCTTGTCACAGTTACATTCTCTTAGTTTTTCAAAGTTCATTTTGAATTTCTTTCGTTGAAATGCAAGAGTTGGAATATTTCAGTAGTGTCTTGTTTTGCTTTAACTTGACACAGTTAAATTTTCTTTTTTTTTCAAAGTTCATTTGGAATTATTTCGTTAAAATGCAAGAGTTGGAATATTTCAGTAGTGTTTTGTTGTGCTTTACCTAGTCACTGTTACGTTATCTTGATTTTTCAAAGTTCATTTTCAATTTCTTTCATGAAATACAAGAGTTGGAATATTTCAGTTGTGTTTTGTCGTGGTTTACCTTGTCACAGTTACATTCTCTTGATTTTTCAAAGTTCATTTTGGATTTAATTCCTTGAAATGAAAGAGTTGGAATATTTCAGTAGTGTCTTGTTGTGCTTTACCTTGTCACAGTTACATTCTCTTGATTTTTCAAAGTTCATTTTGGATTTCTTTCGTTGAAATGCAAGAGTTAGAATATTTCAGTAGTGTTTTATTGTGCTTTACCTTGTCACAGTTACATACTCTTGATTTTTCAAAGTTCATTTTAAATTTCTTTCCTGAAATATAAGAGTTGGAATATTTGAGTAGTGTTTTATCGTGCTTTACCTTGTCACAATTACATTCTCTTTATTATTCAAAGTTTAATTTGAATTTCTTTTCATGAAATGAAAGAGTTGGAATATTTCAGTAGTGTCTTGTTGTGTTTTACTTTGTCACAGTTACATTCTCTTGATTTTTCAAACTTTAATTTGGATTTCTTT
Source organism: Artemia sp. Qi Xiang Cuo (assembly GCF_049724085.1). Lineage (NCBI taxonomy): Eukaryota > Metazoa > Arthropoda > Branchiopoda > Anostraca > Artemiidae > Artemia > Artemia sp. Qi Xiang Cuo. Next base: position 84,279,696 of record NC_142794.1, read on the forward strand.
CGTTAAGATTCTAGAGTTGGAAGAATTCTTTATGGTGTTTTTGTGGTTTGCCTTATAATTGTAACATCCTCCTGATTTTTTAAATTTCATTTCGGAGAAATTTCGTGAAGTGAACTAGTTTGAATATTTCAATATTGTTTTGTCGTGGTTTTCCTTGTCAAAGTTACAATCTCTTAATTTTTCAAAGTTCATTTTGAATTTCTTTCGTGAAATGCAAGAAATCCAAGTTACATTCTCATAATTTTTCAAAGTTCATTTTGGATTTTTTCCTTAAAATGCAAGAGTTGGAATGTTTCAGTAGTGTGTTGTCTTGGTTTACCTTGTCACATTTACATTCTCTTGATTTTTCAAGGTTCTTTTTGTATTTATTTAGTGACATGTAAGAGTTGGAATATTTAAGTAGTGTTTTGTCGTGCTTTACCTTGTCACATTTACATTCTCTTGATGTTTCAAAGTTCATTTTGGATTTCTTTCGTTGAAATGCAAGAGATGGAATATTTCAGTAGTGTTTTGTCGTGGTTTACCTTGTCACAGTTACATTCTCTTTATTTTTCTATTTTCATTTTGGATTTCTTTCATTGGAGTGCAAGAGTTGGAATATTTCCGTAGTGTGTTGTAATTCTTTACCGTTTAACAATTACATTTTATTGATTTTTCAAAGTTCATTTTGGATTTATTTCGTTGAAATGCAAGAGTTGGAATATTTCAGTAGTGTTTTGTTGTGGTTTACCCAAACATAGTTACATTCTCCTGATTTTTCAAGGATCAGTGCGGACTTCTTTCGCAGAAAAGAAAGAGCAGGAAAACGTTAGTTGGGTCTTGTTGTGCGTTTCCTAGACAAAATTTCTGTCTCTTGATTTTTCAATGTCCATTTTGGATATCATACGTTAAATAGAAAGAGAGAGTAACAAGATGTAGTGTTTTTCCGTACTTAAGCTTGTAATAGTTACATTCTCCATATTTTTCTAAGTTAATTTTGAATTTCTTTCGTGAAATGCAAGAGTTGGAATATTTCAGTAGTGTCTTGTTGTGCTTTACCTTGTCACAGTTACATTCTCTTGATTTTTCAAAGTTCATTTTGAATTTCTTTCGTGAAATTCAAGATTTTGAATATTTAAGTAGTTTTTTTTATTGTTTTAATAGGTCACATCTAAAATCTAATTATTTTTCAAATTTCAGTTTGAATTTCTTTCATGAATTACGAGAGTTTGAATATTTCAATAGTGTTTTGTCTTGGTTTACCGTGTCACAGTTACATTCTCTTGATTTTTCAAAGTTCAATTTGGATTTATTTCCTTGAAATGCAAGAGTCGCAATATTTCAGTAGTGTTTTGTTGTGCTTTACATTGTCACAGTTACATTCTCCTGATTTTTCAAAGTTAATTTTGAATTTCTTTCGTTAAAATGCAAGAGTTGGATTAGTTCAATAGTGTTTTTTCATGGTATGCCTTGTCATAGTTACAGTCTCTTGATTTTTCGAAGTTCATTTTGAATTAATTTTGGTGAAATTCAAGTCGTTTTAAATTTAAAAAGTGGTGGGGAGTGGTGAACCTTGTTACTGTCACAGTTGCTTTATTTTTCAATTTTCTTGTTGGATTTTTTCATCTAACATCACTAGTTAGGATTCTTAATGAGTGTGTCTCCGGTTTTTTCAGTTTCTAAGTTACATTATCCTCATTTTTAAAGTTTATTTTTGAATTTATTTCTTTAAATATAAGAGTTGGAATATTTCAGTAGTGTTTTGATGTGATTTACCTTGTCACAGTTACATTCTCTTGATGTTTCAAAGTTCATTTTGGATTTCTTTCGTTGAAATGCACGAGTTGGAATATTTCAGTAGTGTTTTGTCGTGGTTTAACTTATCACAGTTACATTCTCATGATTTTTGAAAGTCCATTTTTTGAATTTCTTTCTTAGAAATGCTTGAGTTTGAATATTTAAGTAATGTTTTTTTATGCTCTACCTTGTCAAAGATACATTCTCTTGATTGTTCAAACTTCATTTTGAATTTCTTTCGTTGTAATATAAGAGTTGTATTGTTTAAATAGTGTTTTGTGGTGGTTTACATTGTCAAAGTTACATTCTCTTGATTTTTCAAAGTTCATTTTTGAATTTCTGTTGTTGAAATGCAAGAGTTGGAATATTTCAGTAGTGTTTTGTTGTAGTTTACCTTGTCACAGTTACATTCACTTGATTTTTCAAAGATCATTTTGGATTTCTTTCCTTGAAATGCAAGAGTTGGAATAGCATTTTTCGTTAAGTGTCAGAGTGAATAAATTCATTATCAACATCCTTTGTCAGATACATCCAATAAAATTGGCAAAATCTAAATTTCAGAATGAATAAATTCATTATCAACATCCTTTGTCAGATATGTCGGATAAAATTGACAAAATCTAAGTATCGGAGTGAATATTTTTTTATCAACATCCTTTGCTACATAAATTGAATAAAATTGATAAAATATTAGTGTAAAAGTGAATGAATATTTCTATCAGCATACCTCGTAAGATACATAAAAAAAAATTTACAAAATCTAATTTTAAGAACGAATAAATGCTTTAGCATCCTTTATCAGATATGTCGGATAAGATTTACAAAATCTAAGTATCAGAGTGATTAAATTCTATATAAACATCCTTTTCTCGGATACATAAAATACACAAATGAAATTGACAAAATCTAAATTTCGGAATGAATAAATTCATTATCAACATCATTTTGTCGGATATGTCGGATAGAATTGACAAAATCTAAGTATCAGAAAGATTAAATTCTATATCAACATCCTTTTCTCGGATACATAGGATAAAATTGACAGAATCTAAGTGTCAGTGTGAACAAATTTTTTTATCAAAATCCTTTGCCAGATACATCGAATAAAATTGATAAAATATAAGTGTCAGAGTGAATAAATTTTTTTATCAACATCCTTTGCCAGATATATCGAATAAAATTGACAAAAATCTAAATTTCAGAATGAATAAATTCATTATCAACATCCTTTGTCGGGTATGTCGGATAAACTTAACAAAATCTAAGTATAAGAGTGACTGAATTCTATATTAACATCCTTTTCTCGGATACATAGGATAAAATTGACAGAATCAAAGTGTCAGTGTGAATAAATTTTTTTTATAAGCATCCTTTGTCAGATACATCAAATAAAATTGACACAATCTAAATTTCAGAATGAGTAAATTCATTATCAACATCTTTTGTCGGTTATGTCGGATAAAATTGACAAAATATAAGTATCAGAGTGAATAAATTTTTTTTTCAACATACTTTTGTCAGACACATCAAATAAAATTGACAAAATCTAAATTTCAGAATGAATAAATTCTATATCAACATCCTTTCTCGGATATGTCGGATAAAATTGACAAAATCTAAATTTCAGAATGAATAAATTCTATATTAACATCCTTTGTCGGATATGTCGGATAAAATTGACAAAATATAAGTGTCAGAGTGAATAAATTTTTTTTCATCAACAACCTTTGGCAGATACATCGGATAAAATTGACAAAATCTAAGTATCAGAGTGACTAAAATCTATATCAACATCCTTTTCTCGGATATGTAGGATAAAATTGACAAATTCTAAGTGTTAGAGTGAATAATTTTTTTTATCAACATCCTTTGGCAGATACATCGGATAAAATTGACAAAATCTAAGTATCAGAGTGGCGAAATTATCTGTCATCATCCTTTTCTCAGATACATACGATAAAATTGACAAAATCTAAGTGTCAGTGTGAATAAATTTTTTTATCAGCGTCTTTTGCCAGATATATTAAATAAAACTGACAAAATCTAAATTTCAGAATGAACAAATTCATTATCAGCATCCTTTGTCGGATATGTCGGATAAAATTGACAAAATATAAGTGTCAGAGTGAATAAATTTTTTATCAACATTCTTTTGTCAGACACATCAAATAAAATTGACAAAATCTAAATTTCAGAATGAATAAATGCTTTAACAGCATCCTTTATTAGATATCTCAGGTAGAATTGACAAAATCTAAATTTCAAAATAAATAAATTCTATATCAACATCCTTTGTCGGATATGTCGGATAAAATTGACAAAATAAAAGTGTCAGAGTGAATAAATTTTTTTTATCAACATTCTTTGGCAGCTACATCGGATACAATTGACAAAATCTAAGAATCAGGGTGACCAAAATCTATATCAATATACTTTTCTCGGATATATAGGATAAAATTGACAAATTATAAGTGTTAGAGCGAATAATTTTTTTTTATCAACATCCTATGGCAAACACATATGATAAAATAGACAAAATCTAAATTTCAGAATGAGTAAATTCATTATCAACATCCTTTGTCGGAAAGGTCGGATAAAATTGACAAAATATAGGTGTCAGATTAAATAAATTTTTATATCAACATCATTCGTTAGATACATCAAACAAATTTGACAAAATCTAAATTTCAGAATGAATAAATGCTTTAACAACATCATTTATCGGATATGTCGGATAAAATTGACATAATCTAAGTATCAGAGTGACTAAATTCTATATCAACATCCTTTTCTCAGATACATAGGATAAAATTGTCAAATTCTAAGTGTTAGAGTGAATAAATTTTTTCTATCTACATCCTTTGGCAGATACATCGGAGAAAATTGACAAAATCTAAATTTCGGAATGAATAAATTCTTTATCAACATCTTATTTTATGTATGTCGTATAAAACTGACAAAATATAAGTATCAGTATGAATTTTTTTTTTTAAAAACATCCTTTTCGAGATACATCAAATAAAATTGATAAAATATAAGCGCCAGAGTAAATACATTTTTTTTATAAACATCTTTTGTCAGATACATCAAATAAAATTGACAAAATCTAAATTTCAGAATGAATAAATGCTTTAACAACATCCTTCATCGGATTTGTTGGATAAAATTGACAAAATCTAACTGTAAAAGATAACAAATCTTATATCAAACTCTTAGCCATGGGAACTCATTAGAAAATTGGCAAAACCTATTTTTCAGAATGAATAAATGCATTATCAGAATTTTTTGTCGGATATGTCGGATAAAATTAACAAAATAACAATTTAAGAAAGAATAAATGAATTAACAACATCCTTAATTGGATATGTCGGATAAAATTGACAAAATCTAAGTATCAGAGTGACTAAATTCTATATCAACATCCTTTTCTCTGATACATAGAATAAAATTGACAGAATCTAAGTGCCTGAGTGAATAATTTTTTTTTTATCAAGTTCATTTGTCAGATACATCAAATAAAGAAAAGGCACTATCACAAAATAAATTCAAAACAATAATAAATTTTTTTACAATAAGAAGACACTAAAAAAGCATTCATCACAATTGGGAAGGGGCTCCCCACCCCTCAGGAAGGGCGCTGTGGCTGCTAGTGGTGGCCGACCGGCACGGGGTGAAAAAACAATTTTTAAAACCTTTTTTATTTACAAGAATATATGACTTTCACATATGACTCTATCTCGTAAAAAAAGAAAATAAAAAACACTGCTGAGTTGGGGAAAAAACATCTATAATAAAGGATCCCGCCACCCACCCACCCACCCACCAGCCATTTACTATTGAATTTTTTACTGATCGAGGTGATGTCTATAGTATTAACATACAACTCGGGCAGAAGTTAGATAGTGTCGGTGGGGTAGCACTGTCACACCATCCACACACATAGACTTTATCCGATATGGGGTACATGGCTATTTTATCCACTAAAACTGAGTAGTTTTTAAATTTTAAAGAGCGAATCGCCATGACTTTCGCTCCTGGAACTATACTACTTTCCACACAGTTTCTATAAAAATTCATGTCGAAATTCTGATTCACGTAGTGTCTAGGCACCCCCTTGCAGACTTTTTTGATTACCTCATTGTGTATTTGCACACAGTACACCTTCAGACCTGCAAGCACACCATTGGAAATCCAGTTTTCTCCCCGTCTTTGATTTTAACATTAATAACTGATTTGGGGCCTGGCACTTGACTAACTCTGGGTAAATGGACTCGTTCCAATTTGTAAAGTCCATTCCAGAGCTAATGTGTGCAACTTTTTCAAAATCTTCTAATAAATTCGCGGCTCTAGCTTTTAGCAAAAGTGAATCGGTTTCCCCATAATATACTTTACATTCTCCCTCCCCCAGCTATTGGTGCCTACACACATCGTAAAAGAATGAAAACATGAGTTTTTTTAAAACTTTTTTTTATCGCGCTGTCACCTTCAATATTTTTATTTAAAATAACATTTCCTTTTTTCTACGCAAGAGGACGATATTGGAGTCTATGACGGTGAATGATGTGAAGTTTGGCAACGATTCTAGTAAATTCTTTTATGTCAGTCACAACGTCACAACGACTTCGATTGCATACACTCTCACTCATCTTACCGAAGGCTGAGTTCAAAATGAGTTTAAAGATTTCCTTTTTAGCCTTCATTTTCTCTTCGGAACGTTTACTGACAAGTGTCAATAACAATTTTCAAATTGGTCAAATTGGAGGGCTCTATTGACCTTGAAAACGTTGGCTACCATCCACCGCAAAAGAACGTGATGTAAAACGATATTTTCTTTCGGATGAAGGTCAGCGATAACCTTTTGTTTAGAAGGTGTCCAGTGCACACCCTAATCCTCTACCATAGATATATTGTATGGACTCAAAGAGTCCCTAGTCACCGGTCTGTTTATGCACGGGAAAACAAAATACTTCGCTAAGTCATGATGCTCCACCGATATTTCACCATCGATGTAAAAAAAACATTCTAGGGGTCCATTCTCCTCAATATTGGCAATCTTGGGAAAATTTGAAGCACGAAGTACGTTAAGCCGTTTGCATTTACCATACGGCAAAGAGTAGTGAGACATTGCCGACGGATAAATGGAGTTCATATCTAAGAAAACTGCATTCGACATTTACACCGGTGTCTTGTCCAGTCGGGTCAGTTCTCAGGATACGATCTCCATGAAAAACATACCCTCCCCTCATTGATCTCTCTACAAATAGACAAATATTTCATCTTTACTGATTTTAATAATTAAATCCATCACCAAATGAGGAGTGGAAAAATAATAACCCAAATCTAACCCAAATTCCCCATAGATTTTATCCGTTTTCTTACACACAATATCCAGCAACGTCCATACATCATTTGCCATGTACAGTCTACAATAATCCCACTCATTTTCACACCCTCCCGTAGCCCAAACTGGCAAATTCATAGTAGACAGTGGTGCATTAACGATCGTAAAGTGAATCATAGAACGAAGCGATGGACTAAAATTGTTTCTCACAAAGCCTCGTGGAGGAGTATGTAGTATGCAAATCGGTATATGGCCTTACGCGTTAATACTCGTAAATCATACATTTCACCGTCTAGAAAGTGCTGTTTAAAGAGGTGTTGTTTAAGGAAACTATTAAAATCGTCGCTTTTCTGTATTTGAATGAGTTGTCTTAGGGATTTAGGGAAGAAGCTAAAGGAGTTTAAAAAACGGATCTTATTTAAGCACATTTTATCATTATCTATTGTTGGCCATTTGAATTCTAAGAGCAGCAGCTTTTCAGACAATTTGGGTATGATCTTAAATGAAAACAAACATCTACACATGCTCCATCTACAACTTCATCTCGTTTCAATCGTGCTAATGCCGGTAAAACGAATTTCAAATCATATCTGGAATTGTGCATATAAATTGGTAGAAAATATTGTCGACTAACGTTTAAATTACACGGTTGATGGAACACTCCAAAAAAAATACTCAATCCTGACATAATCGAGTTGCCCAAATGATCGTGGCTCGCAGACCTTCCCTTTACCCCCTTTCCCCTTACCCCCTGTCCCTTTTTTCCATCACCCTCAACAAATTTTCCCTTACAAACCCAACACACTTTTTTCAGTTTTAATGGCCAACTCGTCCTCTGGTGATAGAGTCATTGGATAGGATGTATTTAGTAGTCGTGAAATTAACTTATTCGCTGTTTTTACAAGGGCATGTCATTGCTGAGAGCATACAATTTTCACCACCCTATCTCTGAACTACCTCTACAAATTGTATGGAATTGCACGAGTATCTCTGTGCGTGAGCATAAGAGACTGCAATGGCCTCATACTCTTAACAAGATTCAAATTCGATGGGTCGTACACATCTATGAGGGCAGCTTTGCAGTCTAAGGCCACCTTGTCAAGCTGTTGGAGTGAATTCTGAAAGTTCTTAAATCGCAAGATGGCCCTGTCACCGCAAACCGTTTGCACAGATTGACATCCGTGACTCTTGCAATGCTTCATATGATTTTTTAATGTCTAGGTAATTACAAAAGTGGGTAGATTTAGCAAATGCCTTTAAAATGAGCAATGAAAAAGTAGTTTATGATGTGTTAGTGCCCTGTCCGCAGCGGAGAAAAAAAGAGGACACATAAGTGCTTCCTATGCCAAAAAAGTGGTTTTCCTTCGTGTTCGAACCAGGGGACTGTAAATGTCGTGCGTAGGGTTTTCAGACATGACAATTTCATTGGTGTACTTTTTATTTCGATGCAATTTAGTTTCAAAATAGTTTTTTTAGGTTATTATTGGCCAAGTTTCCTTCTTTACTAAGTCGCGGCTACTTCTGCAACCACGATTAACCGCCAATGATAAGCGTGAGGGATTTTCAGATCGGTAGTCCTGGAATGGTCGAACGAAATATATAATTATTGCTTAAACACACCCCATCTAACCATTTACAATGAAACTGTCTGATTGGCTTAATTCCAAAAAGTTCAAATAAATTGAATATGAGTTACAAATGAAATTCAGAGAGGAAATAAAATAAAAAAATGAAAAATTAAATTCAAAAAAAGGGTGAAAAAAGAGGATTTCATCAGCTAGTGGCGAACCATGAAGACGAAGAAACAAGCAAATGTATCTGAATTTCATTTTTCATGTATAGCCAGTGTGGTCTAGATTATTTCAACAATGTCTCAGTTCTGTTTTTTTCAGAAAAAGGAAACCATAACGGATTACTCCACTGCTAGAGATAGCTGCAGAGCTAGTATTTAAAATGATTTATTTCGAATGATTAATTAAAACGAGTAACATAGAACAATAAAATGATTTTATTGGGCCGCACATCTTCTGTATATAGGAAAATTTTCTTTAAATGGCAATTAGAAAGAAGCAGTAAGCAGTGCTTCCGTTTTTTCAGAAATCTGTTTGGTTTTTATTATCTATTTGTACTACATTACTTCGAAACTTTAGAATTGATGCTTTAATGACACTTTTTTGATAAATTATTTTTATTAAAAAAAACAAATATTATTAATAGAATCAGATGTATTTTAGACGTAGATGTTCTTCTTTCTGAAAACTAAAACCCAAATTTATTAGAAAATAAAATATTAGCCTGCTATTAATAAATCAGGTATATATTAAACGTGGATGCTCTGTTTTCTAAGAACTAAAACCCAACTTTATTAGAAAATCAAATATTATTAATAAAACTAGATGTATTTTAAATGTGGATGTTCTTAGTTCGGAAAACTAAAATCCAACTTTATTAAAAATCAAATATATTTATTAAAATCAGATGTATTTTAAACGGGATGTTCATATTTCTGAAAACTTGAACCCAACTTTATTAAAAAATCAATATTATTAATAAAATCAGATGTATTTTAAACATGGATGTTCATATTTCTGAAAACTAAAACCTAACTTTATTAGAAAATCAAATGTTATTATTAAAATAAGATGTATTTAAACGTGGATGTCCTTATTTCTGAAAACTAAAACCTAACTTTATTAAAAGAAACAAATCTTATTAATAAAATCAGCTGTATTTTAAACGTGAATATTCTTTTTTTCTGAAAACTAATGCCCTAGTTAATTGATAAATCAAATATTATTAATAGAATCAGATATATTCTACACGTGGATGTTTTTATTTCTGAAAACTAAAACACAACTGTATTAAAAATTCAAATATTATTAATAAATTAGATGTATTTTAAAGATGGATGTTCTTATGAACAAAAAGTTGGGTTAAAAAACCCAACTTTATTAAAAAATCAAACATTATTAATAAAATCAGATGTATTTTAAACGTTGATGTTTTTGTTTCTTAAAACTATAACCCAAGTTTATTAACAAAATTAAATATTGTTAAAAAAATCAGATGTATTTAAACATGGATATTCTTATTTGCGAAAACTAAAACCCAACTTTATTAAAAAATTAAATATTAATAATAAAATTAGATGTATTTTAAAATTGAATGTTCTTTTTCTCAAAACTAAAACCCAAATTTATTAAAAGAATCAAATATTATTAATAAAACCATAAAAAATCATATATTATTGATAAAATCAGATGTATTTTAAACGTGGATGCTCCTACATCCGAGAACTAAAACCCAACTTTATTGAAAAATCAAATATTATTTATAAATCAAATGTATTTTAAATGCTGATGTTATTATTTCTGAAACTAAAACCTAACTTTAAACCTAACTATATTTCCGAAAACTAACACCCAACTTTATTAAAAAATTAAATATTAATAATAAAATCAGATGTATTCTAAAATTGAATTTTGTTTTTCTCAAAACTAAAACCTAAATTTATTAAAAGAATCAAATATTATTAATAAAACCATAAAAAATCATATATTATTAATAAAATCAGATGTATTTTAAACGTGGATGCTCCTACATCTGAGAACTAAAACCCAACTTTATTGAAAAATCAAATATTACTATTAAAATCAAATGTATTTTAAACGTGGATGTTATTATTTCTGAAACTAAAACCTAACTTTATTTTAAAAAAAACAAGTATTATTAAAAAAACAAAACAGATATGCTTTGAATGTGAATTTTGTTATTTCTGAAAACCAAAACCCAACTTTATTAACAAATTAAATATTATTAATAAAATCAGATGTATTTTAAAGGTGAATATTCTTATTTCTGAAAACTCAAACCCAAATTTATTAAAAAATCAAATATTATTAATTAAAACAGATGTATTTTAAACACGGCTGTTCTTATTTCTGAAAACTAAAACTTAACTTTATTAAAAAAATCATATATTGTTAATAAAATCAGATGTATTTTAAACGTGGATATTCTTATTTCCGAAAACTAAAACCAAACTTTATTAAAAAATCAAATATTATTAATAAAATCAAATGTATTTTAAACGTGGATGTTCTCATTTCTGAAAACTAAAACCCAACTTTATTAAAAAATCAAATATTATTAATATAATCAGAACTACTTTAAACGTGGATGTTCTTATTTCTGAAAACTAAAACCAAACTTTATTAAAAAAATCAAGTATTTTTAATAAAATCAGAGGTACTTTAAAAGTGGATGTTCTTATTCTTGCAAACTAAAACCCAACTTTATTAAAAAATCAAACATTATTAATAAAATCAGATGTGTTTCAAATGTATTTTAAACGTCGATATTCTTATTTTATAAAAAAAAACGACTTTATTAGAAAATCAAATATTATTAATAAAATCAGACGTATTTTAAACGTGGATGTTCTTATTTCTGAAGACCATAACCCAAATTTATTAAAAAATCAAATATTATTAATAAAATCAGAGAAAATCAAATATTATTAATAAAATCAAATGTATTTTAGACGTCGATGCCTTTTGAAAAGTATTGCCTAGTATTGGGGTGTCATAAAGTCGAAATTAATAAAATTATGTCTATTCTAAGTGGTGATATGACAGCCCTATGAGGGAAATAATAGAACAATATCTTTTTGAAAAGTATCGCTTAGTATTGGGGTATGCATAAAGTCAAAATTAGTAAGGTAATAACTATTCTAAGTGATGATATGACAGCCCTATGAGGGAAATGATAAAACAATGTCTCTTGAAAAGTATTGGAGTATGCTAAAAATTTGGAATTAATAATGTAATGTCTATTCTAAGTGATGATATGAAAGCCCTGTGAGGAAAATTATAGAATAATGCCTTTTGAAAAGTATTGGGGTATCATAAAGTCGAAATTAATAATGTAATGTCTATTCTAAGTGATGATATGACAGCCCTATGACGAAAATGATAGAATAATGTCTTTTGAAAAGTATTGCTTAGTATAGGGTATGCATAAAGTCGAAATTAATAAAGTAATATCTATTAGAAGCGATAATATGACAGCCCTATGAGGAAAATGATAGAACAATGTCTTTTGAATAGTATTGCTTAGTATTGGAGTAGCTAATGGAGTATAACATAATACCAGCCCACACCTTGAAAACTATTCTACAATAAGGAACCGATGAAGGAAAGCAAAATTATGGCCCTTTCCCCAAAATTGCTTCTTGCTGAATAGTCAAAGACTTGTATGAAATGTTTTTGATAGCAGGACCAGGACAAAAACGAGGACAAGAGGTATCAGAATCTTAGAACCTGTTTATATAACCTGTTTATAAAAGACCTATTTATAACCCGTTTATATGGACCATTTTGATGGACTTGTATGCATGTTCGTTTGCTATGATTGTTTATTTAAATTCTCTTCTAAATGGGTTTATTTATTTTTTAATAATAATTTCTGGTCGTTTTGAGTTTGAATGATTATACAATTTTATTTCTGCTCGCCGTAAGTTTAATATGGCTCTTCACTTTTCTTTGAAAAACTCTTTTTCGGAAAGTTTTTTTTTAATTAATTTTAATTAGTGTTTGATCGCCAAAAGTTTCAAGTTTTTCAACATTCCTCATTTCAACGTCAAAGTTTCATTAAAGTATCAAAGCGACGTTTTTTCAACATTAAAGTTTCAAAGTTGAGTATCCTCCTCAACATTACCTGAAAGTAGTCACAAGCAGTGTCGTTACTAGCCAAAATGATGGGGGGGGGGGCGAGCAAGAGATTGTACCGACTGTCTGGTCATTTTTACCGACTGTTTTTGTCAAAAATTAGCATAATGTCCGTTTCGAATACAATATATAAACTCACTGCAAGAGTCAGTAAAACCTCTGCATGTACCAACCCAGATTTAGATTTTGGTATATACCATGTCACTATTTAAATGCTGTTCATTTAACCAAATGGAAAATTGTGGCACAACCTGTGAAATCACAGCAGGAGTCAGTAAAACTGCTGCGTTTACCGACCAGGGGTGAAATTTCTGCAGATGACAAGTCAATATTTTGGTCGTCTTTATTGAACCGCGTCCCCCCCCATACGTGACGGCCCTGGTCACAAGTAGATATAGTAGAGGTTGCAAGCAGTCGCAGTCACAGTTTCTCCAAGTTGGAAGTAATTAACTCAACTAGTCTCATTTGCAGACACAATAGTAGCAGTAGTAGTAGTGGCCCTGAAAGTTTCAAGTTAATACCCTTACCTGTTCCTAAAATATTCCAGATACACCTTTTTGATAACTGCAATACAGATAGTTTCGATTGATTTAGCTCTATATCCCCCTCAACATTTCCCGCACTTTTTGTCTCAGTACCCTAAGCCATTTCGGACACACCCAAGATCAAACATTCCCCCCTTTCCCAATGATAAATCCTACATGTAAAAAATTAACAAATTGAATAATTTATATTCCTTATCCCAGGGACATTGTGTCCCCAGAGGCATAGCTATTAGAATGTGTGACATTTTCGAACAGAATGGTCTTTTAAGATCTTTATCAGTGTTAAGGGGAGCATATAAAAGGGCAAGATGACGGTTGCCCTTCGTTCCGTTTTCAACATTCCTCTCAGAATGCCTTTAAAGTTTCAATTTAATACCCTTAGCCGTTTTTTAGATATTGGTGGTGTGCCCTTTAGACAGCCCTGCTGCATATAGTGTGCTTTGAATTTGTTTGTTACCCCTCAATATTTTTCAAAAGTTTTACCCTTATATTCTTAACCTTTTTGGAGATTCAGGATCAAATGTATCCCGTTTTCCCAATGAACAACCTAGTATGTACACAATGGACAGCTCTCATAACTTACAACACTTGGTACAGGGGCTGTGGGGGGCTACATCATCCCAGGAGGTAAAGTTATTTGACTATTTTGAGCAAGATGGCCATTTCACAATTTTAATATATTTTTCGGAGGGAGGGCAGCTAGAAAAGGATTGGAAGGGGGACTAGTTGCCCCAGACGACTTTCATCATCCTCCTCTACATGCCCTGAAAGTTTAAACTTAATACCCTCAGCTCTTCTTGTGATATTGCAGATACATATTTTTGATAAACAGGATGCACATAGTATCTCTAGATTTAGTTTACCATACCCCTCAACATTCCCTTGCGGTTCACCTTGATCCCCTTAGCCTTTTCGAACACACCTAGAATCAAACATCTCCCTTTTTCTAATGATAAATTCTTAATGTAAAAAAGGGTGAATTGTATAATTTACAGTTTTTGCTTGCAAAAAGAGTGATCCTATGAAGAAGAAATGATTCCCTTTGTTTTTTTGCTAGTTTTGGGTCAAATATTTGATTTAACACTAAAACATTATATCTAACTTTTAAAAAACACAAGATGACATGCAAACGTGTTAAACACATTGCTGTTTCTAATTATAGCAGAATAGAGGATGGAGCCACTCTTTCCCTGAGTACTCTCAAAAACATTAGGATCTATTAGTTTGACAAATTGTTTGATTAGTATCTTCACATATCGTTTGTGATAATGAGCAGTAATCAGAGACTAAACCTATTCAATAGTAAATAAACGAATTTATGAAATGGAGAATGCATTTAACGAATCTAATTTTAGCATTATTTCAAATAATTACAATTTATGAAGTTCAAACTTGCATATCAATCGCTATTAGCATAAGTATATGGGTAAAACTTGAGGGGAAACATTCTACCAGAGGCGTGATTAATAAAAGTTTACCATCCAATTCTAAGCGCTTGGGAACCCCTGAAAGGAGGTTTCAGCAGTCTATCTACAAAAAAGAAGAAATTTCGTAGTTTTCCTGACAGGGGTAGTCCCAGATGTATGCTTGTTCATTTATATCCCCAGGGGTGATTGTCTCGAATCAGTGACTTGGTATATCAAGAGAGGGTTGTTTCGACCCAAAATTGAAACTTTTAAGTAACTTAAGAAATTGTGCCGTAATAAAGAGCCCTTTTCGCCTAAAAACTAGTTTTGACCCAAATTTTCACGCTTAGATTAATAGCTGACAAGTGTCTAATTTATCAGATCCATTTTGTCCAGAGTTTTATAAATTAGGAGCAGGCATTTGATTCAGTAAAAGAAAAAATTCGATGAAAATCCGTTTCTTGTTTGCAATACCAGAGGCACGTTAAAATCATTTGTGCAATGTAAAAGGATAATATTGCTACGATTAAGATTGGCAGCGAGGTTACTAGTTGGTTCGATATGGAGTCAAGAACTAAGCACGGTTGATTCTTATCCCCGATTATATGAATTATTTTTATGGGCTATTTCTTAAGGAAAACGACAAAGGCTATAGGACGGCATGCAAGTAAATGGGAGGTTAAAATTCTCAGACTTAGGTCACACCAATGATCTGAGTGTTCTAAATAAAAAAAAAATATTAGCTAAATGAATAAACTTTCCGCTGTTATGAGAGGTCAGGGTCTAAGAAAACACTCGATAATCAATATTTAGAGGACTAGGTTGATTAAATTTGGAAAAAATGAGGCTGATGAGGCAAGATTCGAGAATGTTAAAATTAACCGACTGGGTAGCTTTTCTTACCCATGAAGCATTGTCGGTAACAAGAATGGTAGATACAGTGAAATTTTAAAAGTAGAATAGCCTGAAAAAAACTTGGGAGAAAACAAGGATAAACCATGAATCTAGGATTAGGATACTAGAATCAATGGTGTCAATTATTGCTCTGAAATTCTAGATATTTTCTAGAGGAATTGTCTAAAACCAGGTTTAGATATCAATTACCCATTTTCTAGGGCTACAATCAGGTCAAGATTTACCAATAGGCGCAGACCTAGGGGCGCAATAAATTATCACTGTGTTATTTTTTCTTAACACAAACTGGATTGATGTAATTTATCGTCAAAGTGCCAGGTGTACTCCGCTGCCACGCTACCTATTCACAGAAAAGTGATTTTAAAACAACACACGAATTCCTGTCTTACGTCGCCCAAAAACGACAGCTAAGAGTTCTGTATCACCTCTCTTTCATTACTTTTGGTTCATCAGCTGCGTTCTGTTCAGCACTTCCACTATCCACGAATTTTCGAGGATTTTTCCGAAAATCTTGCAAAAACGCTTGGGCCTAGAAGCGTCAAAGCTTTAAATCTGGCCCTGGCTACACTGAAAGAAAGATTAAGATGCTTTCGTCACGCCATACGTTTGAGAATGAAAGGCTTCCAAATATGGTACTTTTTGACAATCAAGCTGGGGCAAAAGGAAAAACAGGGTTTTTTCAGAAGGGGAAAGGAAGAGATCCTAAGAAAAGATATAAAGGAAGAAGGAGCTTTAGAGGATGGGAGGGAACTTCTAAATAGAGTGAGGTAGAAGACGAGCGCATACAGCTCTGTTGGTTTCAGGCAACGTGGTGTTCTAATGAGTTTTCAGTAGAGGTTGCAGGTACACTGTTCATCAAAAACGAAAAAGAAAGAAAACTCTTTGAAGAAGCGCATAAGAAAGTTCTTAAGATCCCAAAGGACAAAATTGACAATTTTTAGCTGTGGTTAAACCTTTTCTGTTATTGTTTTCAATGAGAGCCTCATGTATTTGGATTCATATTTTTACGACAAATTCTGTGACATCGTTTTCAGCGACAAAGCAGTAGATTATTATTTTACTTTTTAAATGAGGGGGGTAGCCAAATCAACTTTAAAGCTCTGTTTTTAATCCACAACAACCTTGAAAACATATTTACCTAACCCACGTCTTCCTTACAAAAAAAAGCACATAGAAATTTAAATTGATTTTTTCACCTGCATAGAGCAGTTAAAGCTTATTGCATTTTTAAGTACAACAGAAATATTAAAATATGATATATCCTTTTGGCCCAAGCAGTAATTAAAGTTACATTTATCAGGATATGACACATTCTTTAAAAACAGTACAAGAGACGAGAAGAGACTCTGGACTGTGAGAGAACGTAGGGATAATTATAGTATTTAATAACCCTTCTTCAGTTGCGATCCTTGGCTACAGATAATGGAAGGTATTTTTTCCACCTTTACAAAACTTCAGTATCTCAGATTAACAATACTGTACATAGATACTTCAAATATTACCACTTGGTCAAAATCTTATATTTCTCAACCGTTTTCAATTGAAAAACGACATAATGAACTTGGATAATAATGATTTGCACATTTTTACTGTGACGTCAAAATACTAACATGTTTAGGTTAGACAATGCTTAGAAAGAACTAGAACGCTTTAATTTTCAAAATAACACAGAATAAAATCTAAACAACACTTAGTTCGGATCTCCTACTATAGCTACATGCAATAAAATACTTAAATTCCTTTAAACTGACAACTAGGAATATAAAATTCTACACTACTTTTTTAATCACAATATTGGCATAGTAGAGACCAATTATATTAGCGGAATGTGTGTTTTAGTGGCATCCTTTAGCAGTGAACTTCAAACGAATGACCATTGGGAGGTTATCCAATTAAAAAATAACTAAGCACTGCCACAGCAACTTTTTCTCAATGAAATGTTGTTTAGAGTTTCAGCATTACCATTTAACTATCATTAAAAACTATGTTTCAAGTAAAAATATTTAAACCAACAAAAATTTCAACACATAAACAGTTTCTAACAAAGTATGATATCAAAAACTTAAAATTGGCAAAAAATCAAAGAAAGCAAGCGGGGTAGGTGGTAGAACCCTTAATGAAAATTGAACAACCAATTTATACATTGCAAATTCGGAAAAAAGTTTAATAAATGTTGCCAATTTATAGGTCCGATGAGCTAAATAATATATTATAAGTCGTCAGTTTTCTAAAAGAGTACCGTAAAGCTAGCTGCCCACAGACAGCCAACTTTTTCGGAGAAGAGATCCTGAGTTCGCATCACAAAATTCGCGTGGTATGCCTCACAGAACGCGAAATTTCAAATATGATTTCTAAAGGACAGAAACAAAAGATTTGTGGATTGTTACTGCTTTTGTCTTTAAGACGTCGGAGAGATAAGCTGAAACGATCATCCACATTTTCCTTGTTCATTTTCTTGTTTGTAGAAATTTATTGTATTTCGTCTTGCAAATATCTATCGTCCGAATAAAATTCGACTCGGAATTGAAAGCTGCGAACTGCGAATTTTGGACGTTCAAAGCTGAAAATATTCGTCTGACGACGACGAATTCGTCTAGCGTCAGCGAGTTCGCTTTCTGTGGGTGCCTAGCTTAAGTCTTATCATTGCCATTATTCTATTGACTATGAAATAAACTAGAAAGCCCAGCTCCCCATAAAAAAGAAAAAAAAATTGACAAAACAGAATGGACAGTATTTGGATATACAATTCTTTACTATTTTTGTCTAACTGGTAAAAATATTCCTCAGATTAGAAATGAGCAAGAAGTTGAGAGACGTCTAATAATAGAGAATTATTACATGAATCAAAAGCCAATATATACGTACTTGCTTAGAGCACTTGTAAGAACATGGCTACCTCTTCAGTTTTTATTAATTTTTTTTTTACGAAATAGTCGCTGATTTAGCTCAACAAACTAATTTGTATTGCAGTATTCTAGTTGACTGAGTATACTTTCTTAAACCTTGTTAGATATACTGTGTAATGGTTACAAAAATGAAGTATAATCAATTTCTCCCGAACAGCTTGGGGATGGATTTGGGAACTTTAGGTGGGTGCTGAGGGACTTTTAAATTTTGGGGAGTAAAATGAACGAACAATTTTTTAGTCACAAAATTTAATCAAGTAGTCTTTCTGTTTCTCTACGATACCACCAATAAAATATCAAATAGTGGTACAAACCTATCAATATAATAATTGAAGTATAACTGATTTGTATTCCATGATTCATTTTTAAATTTCTCATAAAACCGGAAAAGAAACTATTGCAGCTTGAAACGAGAAAGGTTCATAAAATCCAAGTTTAAATTAATCCATAAAATCCATAAAATACAACTTTAAATTATCATCCTAACTTTAATAAACGCTCCAGCAACGAAATCTAATAATTTCAGCACACGTGAATACATACACATAGTTTAATAATACTAAGAAACATGCGATACCATAGTACAAGTAAATCAGCCACTATGAACCCGGAAAAAATTACCTGGCGGGAATTTCTAAGGAATTATTGAGCAAAACCTTCAAAAATGTGTCGACTAACAACTTTAACAACCTAATATTGGCCTTTAGTAAGGCTTTTGAAAGATTGGTAAGGCTTTGAAAGACTAGATTGCAGCATTACTTCAATTAAAAACATTAAAAAATAAATTTAAGGCTGAAACCACGCAACGGTCAAAACTGTCATTAAAAGCCAAGAATTTATGAATGCATTATATAAGTGGAAAATTTCAAAGACAAGGACTGATTCTAAAAGCCCTATCAACACTAATTTAATCCTACGTATTTGCTATTGATGTTGATATCATATATATATATATATATATATATATATATATATATATATATATATATATATATATATATATATATATATATATATATATATATATATATATATATATATATATATATATATATATATATATATATATATATATATATATATATATATATATATATATATATATATATATATATATATATATATATATACATATATATATATATATATATATATATATATATATATATATATATATATATATATATATATATATATATATATATATATATATATATATATATATATATATATATATATATATATATATATATATATATATATATATATATATATATATATATATATATATATATATTACTCTGAAAATTACCCAACTTACCAGATATATGTACGCGCGTTATTATGACCTCGAATCCGTGCGTAATTCTGTTCTATTGAAAGGTGTGAGTTAGTTTGAATGACCACTGATTGAGCAGATTTAAAATCCTTGATAACTACGAAAATTCCAACCGTTATACCTATTTTCTTCTATTTTTAATAGGACAGCCAATTAACAAAGTAGAGATTTGCAACGGAGAATGGTAAAATTAAAAAAAAAAGTAATAAAAAAGCCAATTGAAAGACGAAAATGATCTAATTCTACAACCAATTTCAAACAATTATTAAATCGACAGGGAAGCAAATAAGTTACAAGCTTGAACTTGCTAATCTTTATAATATCTTTCACAAGTCAATTTTAAATGTAGATTTTAAACGATCATAATTTCAATAATATATGTGAGGGGTTTTTGGCTATTGTTGCCTCTATAAATTAATGTTGCTTCATTGGAAGGTCAATAAAAAGGCTTACCAGGATTTTTATTATCTGGCCATTATTTAAGATGGATACTTTAGTTAAAAAACAGAGTGGGCTAAAAGTGCTCTTAATATTCATAAAGACTACATTACATTTGCACCAGACTTATCCATTCAGAACTATTTTTACATGTTGTTCTTACTTGTGATTCCCTCTCTATTGAGTGTCTTCATTTAAATTTAGATTCAGATACTAATTTCAAACGTGAAGCAAATAGCGAAAAACTGCAAGTTTGCTTTAATACTTCACTGTCAAAATGCTTGGCATAGTGATACAAATATCGAAATTATACCGAAAATAGTTGTGAATTTAATATATTGACGCTTCGAAAAGATTCACATAAAAAAAAGAAGTAAAAGATCATAGGTTTGATGGGTGTTGCTCTGTAATTGGGTGTACAGAGGTTGGTGACTGTACCTGAAAAAATTTCAGACAAGTAGTTGCTTGGCTGGGAGCCAAGGCTCCCAGGCCTTCTGAGGGTTATCGCTATTTTTGTGAAGGATAATCGTAAAGTAACGGGGCGTTCTTTATCTTAAAGAAACCACGCTTCTGTGGGAAATGTTTGTCTTCTGTGTGAGTTAACCACCCGTATAAGTGGAAACAATTTAAGGGTTATGGTTAGCAGCGTAAAATCAAGCACCTGATAACACCGGAAACGATACTATAGAAAAGCTCTGAAAACTCAACTTTCAAGAATATTTTGACGTTCATTTTACAAACCCTCCTACACAATTCGCTGGTTTCTCTATGTATTCAGGCACAGTGAAATGAAATGTAATGTAATGAATGTAATAAAAATGAGGTTTGGTGCATGAAACGATTTCGTTCTCAAGGATACAGCCTTTAAGTACAGCGTCGCGAACATCCACTGATTAGCCACTCAGATAAAAAATAACTTAATTTAAAAATTAAAATTAAAAATTTAATTAAAAAATAACTTATTTATAACATTTCACAATATCTACTCTAGTCTATCGCAGCTATAAAGATAACTCCCAGCCCTTCCTGCTTTAATATTTTTTTTTTTTTTTTTTTTTTTTAACACACACTCGCTATTCACAACATTGCATATTAAATATCTGGCATATGAAAGTCTTAAGGTTTAAGATATGTAGCCTTTTCACATAGCGAACGAAGACTTGGAACTCCAGAAGAAATGTATGGCTAGTCTAGACAATAATTAATAGCACATGTAGAATTTTTCTGCGGCATTAAAAAAAAAAGAAAAAAGAAAAGATAAACAAGTTGATAAGGCAGACAGAAGACTGTAAACATTCACTGACATTCAATAGCGTACGCAAGTAACAGATGAATATCAAATCACATAATTATAGATCCTATAAACATATACAATTTACGAATTTAACTATTGCTGGTAAAGTTATTGCTGGTTAACTATTGCTGGTACGTTTTTCGAGAAGTTGAGGATTGTGCTCAATAACACGTAACAGAATATTGTCAATGTAGGCTCGAAGTTGGGTGTTGACTTCTTGCTGTTCAGAACAGGTTTGTTTCAACTAAAAAAAAAATAAAATAATACGTAATGCTCAACATGAGGAAAAAAAATACATTACTATAAGGGCTAACCAAAATATCATCTATAAGAGGTTTGTTCATAATAAAAAGGTGAATTATTGTTTTTCAGTAAAAATGTCTATTTATTCATCAATATCTTTTTAGTCCTCTTTAAGAAAATCCTGCTCAGGCTTAACACACTTAGGCCAGAGTTTTTTTCTTATTTTGGAATTAATTCCGGTATAAGCTTTCTGATTCTGAGTCCTTCCAGCGATGCGGGCTTCATCTCGTCAATCGTGACAGCACACAATCCTTTCATGGGTCTTTCGAGTCCCGAGAACACCTTATGACCCTTTGTCACTAGTTAAGACCCTTTTGAGAAGGTTTGGTCGCTTTTGACCCCACTCAACAGAGCCTGAGCGATGTCCACATGACGTCTTCTTTATCAAAATTGAGCACTTCCAGAAGAAAAATGACTGTCACACTTTCCATGCCCGAAACATCTGAAAATTGCATGGCATGATCTAACCAATATACCTATATCCCCAAAAGCGTCTCTAATGGTGATTTGACTACTCTCAATAACAATTCCATTCACAGAATGAAAGTTTGCATCGGATGTTGATGCGCTGCGACGTCTACGGCAAGCATCGTTAGTAACATCTTTTCGACCTTCTGTGATGGAGCTTGTTCCATTTATAAACACTTTTCTGGCTCAAAATAGACTTGCCAAGGACTGCTGCCAACATTTCAAATTATGTTTTGCAGAAAGTTCAATACAGGTTTTTTACCAACATTATCAAAAGCAAAAACTTACCAAGAACGCACAACAGGGTTAACTTTAAAGCTCTTAAAAATTACAGAAGCAAAAAGGCTGATCATGTCAATACTTGTTAGAAACCGGTATACAAGTCCTCCCCCTTCAAAAAATAATCAAAATTGCGCAGTCCACGAAATTTGAAAATTCACTTTATCATTTGAGTATACCTTGTATTTATACTCGAAATCTTGTTTGGGCCATTCAGCTGCTAAAAAGCATTTCAGTTGCACTGTGATAACAACTCTTACATATGCCTGGCATAAAAGATGATAAACATTTAAAAGAAGAAATAAACCATAAACACTTAATTTAAACACGTTATTAGAGAGAAAGTATCATGATCGAAAATGGAGTTACCAAAGAAAGAATGGATCTGCTTCATTAATTGATACACTAAAGTTGCACCTGAATAAGGTTATATCATTACATCATAGTCCACTATCACAGGAAATCCAATTTTATGATCTGGGGGAAGGGGATAATTAATAACCTGTTTCCCACTATCCTGTCTGCAATTATGTTTTAATTATTTTTTTTAGAGGGAGGGAGGGGTTGGGGAATCGGATGATGAATACACCACATAATTTGGATAAAACTTAACCTGCTGGACATCCATCTGGTCCAATTCCTGTTGGTCCAGTTCCCGAACTTCTTGTACGGCTCCCGAGACTAATTGTCCTTGGAGCTCACGAGATTTCTTAAAGTCTAAAAGAGGAAAAAAAGTTTAAAACAAATTTTAAGTGAAGAAATTTCAAAATAAAATAATCGAAGTGACAGAGCACGAAACATAGTAACAAGTAGTAAATGCAGTGCATTTCCTTGCTGAGTATGCGTTTTTATTTTGGATGGGCGAGCTGTTGAAGGAGATAGATATATAGAGAGAGAGAGAGAGAGAGAGAGAGAGAGAGAGAGAGAGAGAGTCATAAAACTACAAAAAAAAGACTATTTTTTTTGCATATTTTTAGATTAATTGCTATTTTCTTTTCTTATTATCAGATAGAATCTGCTTTATAAAGCACTGTCATTTTTGTCATGTTCAGTTAACTTAGAACTTTATAAATAAACTATTTTTTTTAATGAGTGCTATGATAAAAGTTTATTAGTAAGTTTTCTATTCAATTGGCTCTAAAGTGCAAATTTGGTTTGTTTTTAACTAATCAAAGCACTTTGTTCCAACCTAAATCCATCTTATCGACCAATTATCTAAATTAAAATCTTCTATATTGTCTAGCTAAGGTAGTTAAATTGAATTTGTAGGTTGCCAAATTAGTAAAAATCTATTTCAAGGGATTTGAGGATACATACTTTCAAAAATAATCAACTAAAAATCCAGAAATACATAAATAGAAATCCATGTTTCTGCTAGCTTGGACACTAGCAAAAATTGAAAAGTAGCCACCAAGCTTTTAGAAAGTGAACGCTGTCATTCACTTATTTTCTTCCTCTCTCAACTTCTATTATAATAACCATGGGCAAAGATTTAACAAGCATATATTATAATATTTCAAACCCCTGAAACTCTGAAATTAAAGATCCAACTACCAATATGTTAGGAAGTTCTATTAACGTTTCCATAAAATGCGGTATCCACGCCACAATGTCAAATTTTGACACGCATACTGTAGAGCAATTTTTCAAGACGGGAGGCTCTAAAATTCCTGGTTGAGGTTTAAAACCGCCGGAAAAATCCACGGTTATCTTACAATTTCCATTCGCTGACATTTTGGCACTCTTACAGAAACATCGAAAAAGGTATTTTTCCGAATCTACAGGAAGGGGACAACAGAAACTAAGGAGGATTATTGACCCCACCTCCCCCATTTAACGTACTTTACCTCCAGCCCCCCTCAGTACTGAAAAGAAGAGAAACAAATACTATCACCAGGTTCCAATCGTGTGTTTTTTTTTAAGTTTATCTCTTTTCAGGCTACTGTCTAATGATTTTGTCTTCCAAGGACAAGATGTTTTGCTCTAAGAATTATCTTCACTCAGCCTTGGCCGGCTTAAAAACATGCACCATGAGATCAGCTCATATTTCCAATTCTTAACGAGAATTTATCTATGCTTTTCGTAACAACTGAAAGGACAATTAATAATTTTCACTATGCCAAGACCAGGCAAAGGAAAAAGTTATCCTTCAATGTCGGCATTCTACTTGTGAAAATATAAGGACAGGAAAAAAAAAGAGAATTATAAACAATGTGAAAATAAGCAATACAAGCAAAAAAGAGGAAAAGATCTTTGTCTTGCTAAAAACTTAAAATTAATAACAATTTCTCACATGGTGAATGGAAGCTGTTTAGACAAAAAAAAGTCATGCACTTTTATATAAGAGGTAATTTTTATTGTGTACTTTCACATTATATGGGCACTTCTAAAAAGTCAAGTTGGGTTAATACTAATTTTAATAAAATAGGATGAATATATAATAGTTTATAAAAAAATTGTGGGGGAGGGCAAAGCATTGCACGTATTCAATATGTAACAATATGTAATTAATTCAAATTAATTAAGGGCAACCAGACTTCTGAATTAATTTACACATGGAAAAGTCAAATGAAATATCTTTTCTTCATCTTATTGAACATACCATCATTTTCAGATTTTAGCCACTTCTCTTTCAAGATCCTGAATCTTGGTAACAATATTTTCTTGATTTTGAGCCACTGAATACGGTACTGGTGCTTCTACTCGATCTCTGCCTCGAATTTCTGACTGAAAAGCAAAACATACTCCATTTTCAGATTCTTTTAGAACGAAAATATTGCAATTAAAAGTGACAGCAATAAAAAGAAGAAGAAGTGGCAGATTTCTTCGAAGAGATAGAAATATTGCTTAAGTTGGGCATACATTTAAATGTCTTGTGTGATGCTAACTAGACACTCATACTTTCAGTCATTTCACTTTAGTTTCAATGGGAGACATCATAAATTAATTTCTTAGACCACACAGCCTTTCCAATTTAAATTAAAAGTGAAAGAAAATATATGAAATGGAAGGATATTCAATGTTTTTTTGTAAATACATTTATTATTGTCTTTATTGAAAGTTTTTCACGTACTGGTGTATTTTCATTTCATTTTATTTATATAGAAAAATATCATTGGCATTCCTAATTCAATTTATAACTTAGGCCTCTAAAATAGTCCTCAGAACTCCATATATCATTTCTCCTAATGAGCCAAATATTTATATCATTCAAACCAGGTTTTGACCATTTGCTTCACTAACCAAGTTGACTTTCAAAGATGGCTCGATTGCATGAGCTATTCACTTTTCTAGCATTTAAAAAAAGTATAATTATTAAAGCATGAAGCATATTCACAAATTATTGGAAACCTTTGGCCACTATACATACATAAAGATCCACCTAGAAGAGACTTTGTGGCAAGGTGTGAAGATATCTAGAGCCCTGACCCACCTCCACCGAGACATCACAGCTTATATTTTATCTATAGTTGTCATGTTGCGCCATTTTTTTTTTCTTTTTTTAAAATAACCCTCCAAATAAATTGGCACTCGCTAGACTAAACTTTTCACGAGGTACGGTAATTTAAACTAGGAGATTTGAGTATTTTTAGGATCTCCCCTCCCCTTAATCCATTTCACGTTTTTGCCTGTTTTATGTTTTTATTTTTGTTTATGTCTTTCATTTTTGGGTTTGCAACTCTGGCATAAGGAAATAGAAATTAATTTTGTCCTAACAAGATGAGAATAAACTGGCCATGATTCTAAGTTCATATTGTGCTAAGTGGTTAATCTAATCCTCCGTCACATCGGCATTTATAATCCTTCTTTCTTATTGGACAAGTTTGAACACATGTTTGAAAAGCTCTAATTTTACTCTTCTTAAAGTGCCCCCGAAGACCCCACGGAGCCAAGGCCAAAAAAGCTATGAATTAGAAGTGGCGTGGTCTAAAAGAAAAAACCAATAACATATTGTGCCAACATCGTTCTTTACTTAGGCAGCGGTATGGCGCTGCCTCTGATTGTAATTTTTATTTTTATTTTTATATTTTTTGTAACTTAATGGTCCCTTTGTTCGTAGTTTTAATGGGTAAAGCAATATTTCAATAGATGTGTAATATACTGAAAAGAATTCTGACAACAGCTAACAGTTCAAAGTCAAGGTGTTAAAACAACCCCAATATTATAAAATAATTTTTATAAAGTATTTCTGTCTTTTTTTTTAGAGAAATATAATTCATTAAAAAAATTAAAAAAGAAAAATAACATAAATTGAGTCAACGAGAAAAAAAGAAAAACAAGAAAAAGCAAAAAAATCAACACGTGAGACCCTGTAGCATACTACTCTAGTGCAACAATACTATTCTATATTATTTCCTTACTCAATCTACAAAGAAAATGAAAAAGAAATTATGAATATCAATAAATTGGTCCCTAAGCAGCCTACGAATGTATCAACCTCTTAGGAATGTATCTTCTTTCTTCCAATTTTATTGTGAATTTATTACGTAGCTTTTAGTGTTAGTTCAGGGCACAATGACAAGCTGCACAGAGCTTTCACTTATTTCCCAGGGTTCAGGGCAGTTAATAAAAAATTAAATTAAAAAAACAATAAAAACAAAATTTCAACTGAAAAAAAGAGCAACTTTGAAACTTAAAGTGAACATAAATTATAATTAGGCTGCGCAATCGCGTTGCCTAAGTAAAGAACAATGTTGGCACTATTTATTTTTTGTTTCTTTAGACCAGGGCACGTCTTATCGAAAGAGTTGTCATAGAAACGTCAAAAAGGGCTTATTCGATTGAAAATTGGAGTGGCTTGTGCCCTTTTTAACAGTCGATAGTGATTGGAAGGTAACTAACACCCCTTCCACGCTCACCATTTCCCCAAACACATCCAATCAAAATTTTGAGATAACCATTTTGTTCTGCGTAGTTGATTTCCAAATTTAAATTATATTTTTGAGGAGGACAGTCCCCCACAGCCCTCAGGGGAAGGGTTGCAAGTTATGCTCTGGGTGCATATAAGGTTTTACAGGAATTGTTGTCGTAAAAACATCAAAAAAGGCTCATTCGATTGGAAATTCAAAGGGCTAGTGCCATTTTTAATAGTCGAAAGTGATTAGAGGGCACCTCACCCCCCTCACCCGTCCACCTGTTCACCCCACACAGCCCCTCAAAATTTTGATCTAGTCCTTTTGTTCACCGTCGTTGATAGTTCTGGCAATTAGGTCTTTAAGGATGACACCCCCCCCAAGCCCTCAAGGCAAGGACTGTAAGTTATGCCCTGGGGGCATATAAGGTTTTTTATTGAAAGCGTTGTCGTAGAAACCTCAAAAAGGCACTTTGATCGGAAATTGAAGTGGCAAGTGCCCTTTTAAATAGTCGAAAATGATTGAAAGACAACTAACAACCCGTCCACGTCCGCCATTCATCCAAACACATCCAATCAAAATATTGAGACAGCCATTTTGTTCAAAGTAGTTGACCGGTCCAGAACGTATATCTTTGAGGATCACACTCCCTCCACAGCCCTCCAGGGCCGTGTTTTAAGTACGGCCCTTGGGGCCTATAAGGTTTTTAGCGAAGGCTTTGTCGTAGGAAACTTGAAGGGGTCGTTCGATTGGAAATTCAAAAGGCTCGTACCCTATTTGATTGTCGAAAGTGAGTTGAGGGCAACTAATCCCCCTTTCACGCCTACCTTGTCCCGAAACACATCCACTCAAAATTTTTAGATAGCCATTTTGTTCAACATAGTTAAAAATTTTACAAAATTAGGTGTTTGAGGATGATAAACCCGTCATAGCCATCGGGGCACGTGTTGTAATTTATGACCTGGGGTCAGTTAATGCTTTTATATATAGTGATGTTGTAGAAACTTCAAAAAGGGCTCATTCTATTGGAAATTAGAAGGGCTTGTGCCCTTTTTAATTCTCAAAAATGATTTCAGGATAACTAACACCCCTCTCACACACACCAGTCCCCAAACAGATCCACTCAAAATTTTGAGATAGCCATGTTGTTCGACATAGTTAAAAAGTCCGGAAATTTTATTTTTGATAATGATTCTCTACCCACAGCCGACAGTCAAAAGTTTTTAAATATTTTCATGGGGCAGATAATGTTTTTTTTTATAGAAAGCTTTTTCTTAGAAATTACAAAATTTAAAATATAATTTAGAAACTGACACGACTAGTGCACTTTGTAATTGTCAAAAGTGATTGGAGGGTTAGTAACAGTCCTCTCACGCACATCATTTTCCCGAACACAACGACTCTAAATTTTCAGATAACCATTTTGTTCAACGTCGTTGACAGGTCCGGACATTATGTCTTTGAGGATGACACCCCCCTTACAGCCCTCAGGGCAGAGGTTGTAAGTTATGCCCTGGGGCATATAAGGTTTTTATAGAAAGCGTTGTCATAGAAACTTCAAAAAGGGCTCATTCGATTGGAAATTGAAAGGGATAGTGCCCTTTATAAGAGTCAACAGTGATTTGAGGGCAGAAACCCCCCCTCTTACGCCCCTCCGGTCTCCTCACCAACCGTACCACGGTTGAGACAGCAATTTTATTCAACCTCGTTGACAGTTCGGGACCTTATGTCTTTGAGGACGACACCCCCCCCCCAGCCCTCAGGGGCCGGATTGTAAATTATGCCCTGGGGGCATATTATGGTTTTTATTGAAAGCGTTGTCGTAGGAACTTCAAAAGGACTCATTCGATTGGATATTGAAAGTGCTAATGCCTTTGTTAATAGTTGAATGTGATTGGAGAGCAACTAACGCCCCTATCACGCCCACCATTTCGCCAAACACATCCAATCAACATTTTGAGGTAGCCGTTTTGTTTAACGTAGTTGAAAGTCTGGAAATTAGGTTTTTGACGATGACAACCCCCTCACAGCCCTTAGGGCTGGGGCATAATAGGTGTATATAGACAGCGTTGTCGTATAAACTCAAAAAGGGCTCATTCTATTGGAAATTGAAAGGCCAAGTGCCCTTTTATAGTAAGTGTAAGTAAGTGCCCTTTTAATAGTAAGTGACATTTTTATAGTAAAGATCGATGGGGTAGTTTCACGCTTGGTAGATTATTTGATTTTATTTTTGCTCATTGTCAGTCTAATGGAGTTATTCAATTTTCTATGAAAACCTAATTATGTGGAAAAAATTTTTTTAATTAATTTAGTATATAAGGTGGCTTACCTTCTCCTTACTAACCTGCTCTGAATGCTAAAACATTTTAGAAATTCTTAAAAAGCCTCTCAGTTCTAATTAAATGCCCTTTGTGTTTCAGGAGTAAATCTTAAAAAATTGGGAGGAAGAGTCAAACTTCAGCGTAAGAGTAATTTATTGAAGAGGGGCTAACTCCCTCATATTCGGAACAACTTTAGTTCATTTAAAGTTTTAACATTGGTCCCAACTTTCAGTTGGAAAATCTTTTTTTTAATTTAATTTCTGTTTTTCATGTATTTATACGCGGAAATTTCTTGCGGACGATTCCACCTGAAAAATTCTGATTAGCATCCTTTCATTTAAAAATAATGCTTTCGGATAATTTTTCGAACCCAGAAGGATCTCCTCGTCCAAGGACCACTTGTCCTAGAACCCCTCCCCCCACCCCATCCCAGTGGAAAGTTGCGCCCGCGGAAAATGGAGTTCTGGTTGACCTTCAATCTTTTTGGTTACTTAAAAAGGGAGCTAGAACTTTCAATTTGAGATCAAACGAGCCCTCTCCTAATCATCTTGGATCTCTTATTAACTGTGATCACCCCCTGGAAAAAAAACACGCACACAAAAAAAAATAAAGACGCATGCAGGAACTTTCTTTATGCAAAATTCTATATTTCTGTATATAGGAGCGAGGAACCCTACTCTACCGTAGGGTTCGCTAGTACACTGAATTTGAGGATATGATTTTCATTAAGGTCACTTGACGTCCCCCTCTTCAATTGAAAAAATTCTGCAAATTTTCTAAGACCCGTAACTTTTGATGGTTTACATTAATATTACTGAACTTTATATATTTTTATTAAGAAAAAAGATTTTATTATTTTAATTTCTTTTGTTATAAAAAATATTTTTTAGAGTCTCGGATACTATTGAGTCGTCGCTCATTACTTAATTTTTTTTTTTTGGGAGTTCATAACGACTCGTGACCCTGCATAATTCGCTTATCAAAAGAATGTATCTCCACTAACGGGTCAATGATACCTTTTTGAAGGCAAATCAGGAGCTGTTTCTAAGTGTATTGACTCCGGGACGAAGTGTGCGCCTGCGCACTGAATACTAACTGTACAATGTTACTGAATACTAACCCTACATAATTTATTCAAGGATAATTGATCCACGAAGGGGGACAGATTTCTGAGAAGTTGATTGCATAATCGACTAGGACAAGATTTCTGAGAGGTTGATTACATAATCGGCTGGGAATTATTTATCCACGAAAGGGGAATTAAGAAACAATATGGCTTCTTTGATCTTTAGGTCTGAGGGATAAATGGTCTTTAGTGATAAAATTAATATCCTTTCGGAACCTTAATAGTGTAACTAGGAACACCTTAGAGAGGAAGAGATTAACGCGGGAAATGGTTTTCCTGGGAGTTTCAAATGTGACAGAGCAGGGATGCCAAAACAAAAGGAACACGCTCGTATCTTTTCAAAACAAGTTTTTTACGTAGTGTCCTTCCTAAACCAATTTTACAAGATGAAGTACTACTCTTTTTCCCCACAACTTTACTTTAAGGCTTTTTGAATGCCCCAACATCAAGCAATACTTTTCAAAAGGCTTTATCATATCTTTTCAGAACAAGTTCTTTTCTTAATATCCTTCCTAAACAAATTTTACAAATTCTAAATTTTTCCGTAGTAGATAGAAAAAGATATACCATAGTTGTGAATATTTTCCCGGAAGAAAAAAAGTTCTACTTCAATTTTAAATTTTCTCAACGAAGTAAAGGAAAGTTCAAGTTCTATTCTGAATTTGTTCAATGAAAAAGAAATTAGTTATTGATCAATCCTATTTTTCCAAATAATATAAAAATTTTCTACTTCGGTTCAGATTTTTCTCAAAGGGATGAAAAAATTTAAAATACTGTTCCAAATTTTTCACAGAAGATAGAAAAGTTCAAGTTCTCTTCTGAATTTTACCAAAGAACACAATTCAATTCTAATTTCTCCAGAGAAAATACCATAGTTGTGAATATTTTCCCGGAAGATCAAAAGTTCAAAGAGAAAATAAAAAACTTCCACTTCAGTTCTTTATTTCACAAAGACATAAAGAAATTTAAAGTTCTATTCAAATTTTTCGGTGGAATATAGAAAAATTAATACCATAGTTGTGAACATTTTCGCGGAAGATAAAAATTTTTACTTCAATTTTAAATTTTCTCAACGAAGTGAAGAAAAGTTCAACTTCTCTTCTGATTTTTCTCAATGAAAAAGAAATAAGTTATTTATCAATTCTATTTTTCCAGGGAATATAAAAAATTTCAACTTCAGTTCTTTATTTCACAAAGACAAAGAAATTTTAAGTTCTATTCAAATTTTTCGATGGAAGATAGAACAAGTAATACCATAGTTGTGAATTTTTTCCCGGAAGATAAAAAGTTATACTTCAATTTTAAATTTTCTCAACGAAGTGAAGAAAAGTTCAACTTTTCTTCTGAACTTTCTCAATGAAAAAGAAATAAGTTATTGATCAATTCTATTTTCCAGGGAAAATACAAATTTTCCACTTCACTTCTTTATTTCACAAAGACATAAAGAAATTTAAAGTTCTATTCGAAATTTTTCGATGGAAGATATACAAATTTCCACTTCGGTTTGGATTTTTCTCAAAGGGATGAAAAAATTTAAAATACTGTTCCAAATTTTACATAAGAGATAGAAAAGTTCAAGTTCTCTTCTGAATTTTAC
The DNA here is from genome assembly GCF_049724085.1 of Artemia sp. Qi Xiang Cuo. Lineage (NCBI taxonomy): Eukaryota > Metazoa > Arthropoda > Branchiopoda > Anostraca > Artemiidae > Artemia > Artemia sp. Qi Xiang Cuo. The sequence goes on from NC_142794.1 coordinate 84,312,332, forward strand.
CAAAGAACACAATTCAATTCTTATTTCTCGAGAGAAAATAAAAATCTTACACTTCAGTTTTAAGTTCACCAAGACATAGAGAAATTTAAAGTTCTATTCTAAATTTTTCAGTAGTAGATAGAAAAAGCTATACCATAGGTGGGAATATTTTTTCGGAAGATAAAAACTTCTACTTCAATTTTAAATTTTCTCAACGAAGTGAAGAAAAGTTCAAGTTCTATTCCGAATTTTCTCAACAAAAATAAATAAGTTATTGATCAATTCTATTTTTCCAAATAATATAAAAATTTTCCACTTCAGTTCAGATCTTTCTCAAAGAGATGAAAAATTTCAAATACCGTTCCAAATTTTTCCCATAAGATCGAAAAGTTAAAATTCACTTTTGAATTTTACCAAAGAAAACAATTCAATTCTAATTTTTTCAGAGAAAATAAAAATCTTACACTTCAGTTTTAAGTTCACCAAGACATAAAGAAATTTAAAGTTCATTCTAAATTTTTCAGTAGTAGATAGAAAAAGCTATACCATAGGTGGGAATATTTTCCTGGAAGATAAATAGTTCTACTTCAATTTTAAATTTTCTCAACGAAGTGAAGAAAAGTTCAAGTTCTATTCCGAATTTTTTCAATGAAAAAGAAAAAAGTTATTGATCAATTCTATTTTTCCATATAATATAAACAATTTCCACTTCAGTTTAGATCTTTCTCAAAGAGATGAAAAATTTCAAATACTGTTCCAAATTTTTCACAGAAGATAGAAAAGTTCAAGTTCACTTCTGAATTTTACCAAAAAACACAATTAAATTCTAATTTCTCCAGAGAAAATAAAAATCTTCCACTTCAGTTCTTTATTTCACAGATATAAAGAAATTTAAAGTTCTTTTCTAAATTTTTCGGTGGAAGATAAAAAAAGTAATACCATAGTTATGAATATTTTCCCGGAAGATAAAAAGTTCTTGTTCAATTTTGAAATGTCTCAACGAAGTGAAGAAAAGTTCAAGTTCTATTCTGAATTTTCTCAATGGAAAAGAAACATGTTATTGATCAATTCTATTTTTCCAAATAATATAAAAATATTCCACTTCAGTTCAGATCTTTCTCAAAGAGATGAAAAATTTCAAATACTGTTCCAAATTTTTCCCAGAAGATAGAAAAGTTAATATTTACTTTTAAATTTTACCAAAGAAAACAATTCAATTCTAATGTTTTAAGAGAAAATAAAAATCTTCCATTTGAGTTCTTAATTTCGCAAAGACATAAAGAAATTTAAAGTTCTTATCTAAATTTTTCGGTGGAATATAGAAAAAGTAATACCATAGTTGCGAATATTTTCGCAACTTCTCTTCTGATTTTTCTCAATGAAAAAGAAATAATTTATTGATCAATTCTATTTATCCAGGGAATATAAAAATTTTCAACTTCAGTTCTTTATTTCACAAAGACATAAGGAAATTTAAAGTTCTATTCTAAATTTTTCGGTGCCAGTTAGAAAAAGTAATACCATAGTTGTGAATATTTTCCCGGAAGATAAAAAGTTCTACTTCAATTTAAAATTTTCTCAACGAAGTGAAGAAAAGTTCAACTTCTCTTCTGAATTTTCTCAATGAAAAAGAAATAAGTTATTAATTAATCCTATCTTTCCAGGGAAGATAAAAATTTCCACTTCAGTTGTTTATTTAACAAAGACATAAGAAATTTAAAGTTCTATTGTAAATTTTTCGATGGAGGATAGAAAAAGTAATACCATAGTTGTGAATATTTTTACGGAAGATAAAAAGCTCTACTTCAATTTTAAATTTTCTCAATGAAGTGAAGAAAAGTTCAACTTCTATTCCGAATCTTCTCAATGAAAAAGATATAAGTTATTGATCAATTCTATTTTTCCAAATAATATAAAAATTTTCCACTTCAGTTCAGATTTTGCTCAAAGAAATGAAAAAATTTAAAATAATGTTCCAAATTTTTCATAGAAGATAGAAAAGTTCAAGTTCTCTTCTGAATTTTACCAAAGAACACAATTCAATTCTAATTTTTCCAGAGAAAATAAAAATCTTCCACTTCAGTTTTAAGTTCACCAAGACATAAAGATATTTAAAGTTCTATTCTAATTTTTTCCGTAGTAGATAAAAAAACTATACCATAGTTGTGAATATTTTCCCGGAAGATAAAAAGTTTTACTTCAATTTTAAATTTTTTCAACGAATTGAATAAAAGTTCAAGTTCTATTCTGAATTTTCTCAATGAAAAAAGAAATAAGTTATTGATCTATTCTATTTTTTCAAATAATATAAAAATTATCCACTTCATTCAGATTTTTCTCAAAAAGATGAAAAAATTTAATGTTCCAAATTTTTCATAGAACACAGAAAAGTTCAAGTTTTCTTCTGAATTTTACCAAAGAACACAATTCAATTCTAATTTCTTCATAGAAAATTAAAATCTTCCACTTCAGCTTTTAATTTCACAAAGACAAAAATAAATTTAAAGTTCTATTCTAAATTTTTCCGTAGAAGATAGAAATAGCTATACCATAGTCGTGAATATTTGCTATGAAGATAAAAAGTTCTACTTCAATTCTCTTATGGTATTACTTTTTCTATCTTCCACCGAAAAACTTAGAATAGAACTTTAAATTTCTTTATGTCTTTGTTAAATAAGGAACTGAAGTGCCTTCAATTCGTATTTCACCTCACTTCCTTCAGTTCCTAATCCACCCTACAGCAGAGTAAGTAGTTTTCCCTTAGCAGAAAAGTCATTTTTCCTTTTTCCATGTAGTGATACCGAAATTTCTAACATTATTTCTCAGCTTTCAAGTAGCCGTTCAGTTGATGGTTTTGGTTTGAGCTGTAATGTTCTTAAAAAAATTGGTCAGTTTGTTTCTAACCCCATCTCACACATAACTAACCTTTCTCTTTCTTCTGGTGTTTTTCCTCATTTATTTAAGGTTGCTAATGCTGTACCTTTGTTTAAAAAAGGTGATTCATCTCTAATGTCAAATTATAGACCTGTTTCTCTCCTTCCTGTAATTTCTAAGGTTGTTGAAAAAGTAGTGTATCGTAGACTCTCTTAATTTGTATTTAGTACTAATACGAATGCAGGAAATTCCCTCATAACTAAACATCAGTATGGTTTTCTTCCCATTTTCTCCACCTCGCATGCACTTTCAGATGCAACAGAGTTTGTGCGTGTTAATCTTGACAAGGGCTTGTGTGCTTTGGGTCTATTTCTTGACTTTTCAAAGGCATTTGATATGGTCGTTCACTCTGTTCTTTTGTCTAAATTATCTTCATTTGGAGTGCCTGGAGTCCCACTTGAATGGTTTAGGTCTTACCTGTCAGGGAGATCTCAGTATGTTTCGGTTAATGGTACTTCTTCCTCTTCCTTGCCTATTGTGAAAGGTGTTCCACAGGGCTCTGTGCTTGGACCACTTTTGTTTTTAATTTATATTAATGATCTTGTTGATGGTCTTCATCCCCTTGTGCACCCTATACTTTTTGCTGATAACAGTAACTTCTTCATTGCTGCAGTGGACCTGCCATCTGCCATTTCCCTAGCTCAAGGTCTTCTTGATAAAGTAAAACATTGGTGCTGGTCAAATGGTATGACTCTCAACAGCCAAAAAAGTGCCATTGTACATTTTAAAACCCCTTATCGTATGAGAGACGCAAGGGAGCCAACCATCCTGGCTCATGGGAATGATATTATACCGCAGGCTCCTATAGTGAAATTTCTTGGTGTGTATCTTGACTTTTTTCTTTCTTTTAAACCCCATAAAACTCATACCCGTTCCCTTGTCCTTCGCCAATCTTCAATGTTATACAGGGTTAACTCATTTCTTCCCCCAGATGTTATGCTTTCTCTTTATTATGCTTTTATTTTTTTCCTACCTTTCTTATTGCTGTTCTGTCTGGGGTAGTACTAATAAATCTCTTCTCTGCTCACTTCAAAGAGCCCAAAATAGGGCAGTGAAGGCCACTTTTCTTCTACCTCGTTTTTACCCTTCCTCTGATCTTTATTATAATACCGGAATAGCTCTAATGGATTGTATTGTGGGTAAAATTTACCTTTATTTAGCACATTCTGCTTTTTTATGTATACTTCCAACATCTCTGTAGAAGTTTTTCCTTCTGTAAACCTCAGGTAGATACTATTCTTTTTTACGTAGCTCTTATCGCAGGTTCATTTTACCTAAGCTATCAACGACAGAAGGTCAGAGGTCTCCTGTTTATCAATCTATTTTATTATGGAACTCCATCCCTCCTGATGTCCCTCTATCTCTTTTTGCAAAGGCACTTTCTCGCTGGGTATTTCCAGTATAGTATTTTCCCCTTTTTTCTTCTTTTTTTTTGCATTCCATTCACATTTATATGTCTTTTTTTTCATTCAATATATTTCAAATAATTCTCCTATTTTCTCCTATTATTTCTCCTATTTTCATAAATTTCTCTTATCCAATTTATTTATTTATTTATTTTTTTTATGTGCTTTATAATAGTGTCTTATTTGTTTTGTTGGCCCTTTACAAGCTTAGCTTCTTCGGCGTGTTTAAATTTTAAGTTTGTAATTGTATTGTTGTTTTTTTTAGTATTAATAAATTGATTGATTGATTGATTGATTGATTGAAGTGGAAATTCTTTATTTTCCATGGAAAAAAGAATTATTCAATAACTTATTTCTTTTTCATTGAGAAAATTCAGAAGAGAATTTGAAATTTTCTTCACTTCGTTGAGAAAATTTTAAATTGAAGTAGAAATTTTTATCTTCCGGGAAAATATTCACAACTATGGTATTACTTTTTATTTTTCCACCGAAAAATTTAGAATAGAACTTTAAATTTCTGTATGTCTTTGTGAAATAAAGAACTGAAGTGGAAGATTTTTATTTTCTCTGGAGAACTTAGAATTGAATTGTGTTCTTTGGTAAAATTTAGAAGTGAACATGAACTTGTCTATCTTCTGTGAAAAATTAGGAACAGTAATTTAAATTTTTCATCTCTTTGAGAAAGATCTTAACTGAAGTGGAAAATTTTTATATTATTTGGAAAAATAGAATTGATCAATAACTTATATTTTTTTCATTGAGAAAATTCAGAATAAAATTTGAACTTTTCTTCACTTGGCTGAGAAAATTTAAAATTGAAGTAGAACTTTTTATCTTCCGGGAAAATATTCACAACTATGGTATAGCTTTTTCTATCTACTAAGGAAAAATTTAGGATAAAACTTTAAATTTCTTTATTTCTTGGTGAACTTAAAATTGAAGTGTAAGATTTTTATTTTCTCTGGAGAAATTAGAATTGAATTGTGTTCTTTGGTAAAATTCAGAAGAGAACTTGAACTTTTCTATCTTCTATGTAAAATTTGGAACAGTATTTTAAGTGTTTTCATCCCTTTGAGAAAAATCTGAACCGAAGTGGAAAATAATTATATCTTCCATCAAAAAAAATTTAGAATAGAACTTTAAATTTCTTTATGTCTTTGTGAAATAAAGAACTAAAGTGGAAAATTTTTATTTTCCCTGGAAAAATAGAATTGATCAATAACTTATAATATTTTCTGTGAAAATTTTGGAACAGTATTTTAAATTTTTCATCTCTTTGAGAAAGATCTGAACTGAAGTGGAAAATTTTTATATTATTTGGAAAAATAGAATTGATCAATAACTTATTTCTTTTTCATTGAGAAAATTCAGAATAGAACTTGAACTTTTCTTCACTTCGTTGAGAAAATTTAAAATTGAAGTAGAACTTTCTATCTTCCGGGAAAATATTCACAACTATGATATTACTTTTTCTATCTTCCACCGAAAAATTTAGAAAAGAACTTTAAATTTCTGTATGTCTTTGTTAAATTAAGAACTCAAGTGGAAGATTTTTATTTTCTCTTGAGAACTTAGAATTGAATAGTGTTTTTTGGTAAAATTTAGAAGTGAACATGAACTTTTCTATCTTCTGTGAAAAATTTGGAACAGTATTTTAAATTTTTCATCTTTTTGAGAAAGATCTGAACTGAAGTGGAATATTTTTATATTATTTGGAAAAATAGAATTGATCAATAACTTATTTCTTTTCCATTGAGAAAATTCAGAATAGAACTTGAACTTTTCTTCACTTCGTTGAGAAAATTTAAAATTGAAGTAGAACTTTTTATCTTCGGGGAAAATATTCACAACTATGGTATTGCTTTTTCTATCTACTACGGAAAAATTTACAATAGAACTTTAAATTTCTTTATGTCTTGTTGAACTTAAAACAGAAGTATAAGATTTTTATTTTCTCTGGAGAAATTAGAATTGAATTGTGTTCTTTGGTAAAATTCAGAAGAGAACTTGAACTTTTCTATCTTCTGTGAAAAATTTGGAACAGTATTTTAAATTTTTTCATCCCTTTGAGAAAAATCTGAACCGAAGTGGAAAATTTTTATATTATTTGGAAAAATTGAATTGATCAATAACTAATTTCTTTTTCATTAAGAAAATTCAGAATGGAACTTGAAATTTTCTACACTTCGTTGAGAAAATTTAAAATTGAAGTAGACGTTTTTATCTTCCAGGAAAATATTCACAACTATGGTATAGCTTTTTCTATCTACTACGAAAAAATTTTGAATTTTTAAAATTGGTTTAGGAAGGATATTAAGAAAAGAACTTGTTCTGAAAATATATAATAAAGCCTTTTGAAAAGTATTGCTTGATGTTGGGGTGTGAAAAAAGTCATAAAGTAAAGTTGTTGGTGAAAAAGATGAGTACTTCAACTTTTAAAATTGGTTTAGGAATGACATTACGTAAAGAACTTGTTCAGAAAAGATATAATCAAGCCTTTTGAAAATTATTGCTTGATGTTGGGGTATTCAAAAAGCCTTAAAGTAAAGTTGTGGGGAAAAAGATGAGTACTTCAACTTGTACAATTGGTTTAGGAAGGACATTACGTAAAGAACTTTTTCTGAAAAGATATAATAAAACCTTTTGAAAAGTATTGCTTGATGTTGGGGTGTGTAAAAAGTCGTAAAGTAAAGTTGTGGGTGAAAAAAATGAGTACTTGAACTTGTAATATTGGTTTAGGAAGGACATTACGTAAAGAACTTGTTCTGAAAAGATATAATAAAGCCGTTTGAAAATTATTGCTTGATGTTGGGGTATTCAAAAAGCCTTAACGTAAAGTTGTGGGGAAAAAGATGAGTACTTCAACTTGGACAATTAGTTTAGGAAGGACATTACGTAAAGAACTTGTTCTGAAAAGATTAAATAAAGCCTTTTGAAAAGTATTGATTGATGTTGGGGTATGCAAAAAGTCAAAGAGTTGTGGTGGAAAAAGATAAGTTGTAAAATTGGTTTAGGAGGGACATTAAGTAAAGAACTTGTTCTGAAAAGATATAATAAAGCCTTTTGAAAAGTATTGCTTGATGTTGGGGTGTGCAATAAGTCGTAAAGTAAAGTTTTGGGTGAAAAAAGATGAGTACTTCAACTTGTAAAATTGGTTTAGGAAGGACATTACGTAAAGAACTTGTTCTGAAAAGATATAATAAAGCCTTTTGAAAAGTATTGCTTGATGTTGGGGAATGTAAAAAAGCCGTAAAGTAAAAGTTGTGGGTGAAAAAGATGAGTACTTCAACTTGTAAAATTGGTTTAGGAGGGACATTAAGTAAAGAACTTGTTCTGAAAAGATATAATAAAGCCTTTTGAAATGTGGGGGCCCTTCTGTGTCTCAAGTGCACAAAAAAAGTATTTCAAAAATGGGGAGGGGAGCTCTTTGAGGTCCCTGGGGCCTTTGGGGGCCCGAGGGCCTTTGGGGGCCCGGGGGCCTTTGAGGGATGGGGGCCTTTGAGGGACAGGGGGCTCTTTGGGGGCCCGGTGGGCCCTTTGGGGTTGGGTAGGGGACCTCACAACACTGCTCAAATGGAGCTTGTGTAATATAACGACCACAGAGTTTCACCCAAATCATCTTCTAAAATGTCTCAAAGTGTTTAACCTAAATCATCTTCTAAAATGTCTCAAAAAGTTTCGCCCAAATAATCCCTAAACGTAATTTCAGCGTGTTTCTTTTGTTTTAGCATCCCTGCGCTGTCACATTTGAAACTTTCAGGAAAACCATTTCCCGCGTTAATCTCTTCATCTCTAAGGTGCTCCAAGCTACACTATTATGGTTTCGAAAGAATACTATTTTTATCACTAAGCCTAATGAACAGAGATGCCATATTTAAAAAATAGAATATTAATCTATCTCTGTCACTAAGACCATTTATCCCTCAGACCTATAGATCAAAGAAGCCATATTGTTTCTTAACTCTCTCTTCGTGGATCAATGATTCCCCGCCGATTATGTAATCAATTTCTCAGAAATCTTGTCCTAGTCGATTATGCAATCAATTTCTCAGAAATCTGTCACCCTTCGTGGATCAATTATCCTTGAATAAATTATGTAGGGTCAGTATTCAATAACATTGTACCGTGAGTATTCAGTGCACATGCGCAAACTTCGTCCCGGAGTCAATACACTTAGAAACAGCCCCTGATTGACCTTGAAAAAGGTGTCATTGACCCGTTAGTGGACATACATTCTTTTGATAACCAAATGATGTAGGGTCACGAGTCGTTCTGGCCTCCCTACTAACAAACTGTAAGTAAGGAGCGACAAGTTAATAGTAGCCGAGACTCTAAAAAGAGTTCTGATAACAATAGAAATTAAAATAATCAAATCTTTATGCTGAATCAAAATATATAAAGTTCATTAATATTAATGTTACCCATCAAAAGTTACGGGTCTGAGAAAATTCAGACAATTTATGCAAAGGAAGGGGGGACGTCAAGCAACCTTAATGAATATCATATCCTCAAATTCAGTATACTAGCGAGCCGGGGGCCTTTGGGGGCCCAGGGGGCCTTGGAGTCTTTGGGGGGCTCGGGGGGGGGGAGGTCTTTGGGGGCCCGAAGGACCTCTGGGCCCCAAGGGACCTATGGGGCCCGGGGGCACTTTGGGGTTGAGTAGGGGACACAACACTGTTCAAATGGAGCTTGTGCATTATAACAACCACGGAGTTTCACTCAAATCATCTTCTAAAATGTCTCAAATGCTTTCGCCTAAATCATCTTCTAAAATGTCTCAAATAGTTTCGCCCAAATAATCCCTAAACGTAATTTCAGCGTGTTCCTTTTGTTTTGGCATCCCTGCGTTGTCACATTTGAAATTCCAAGGAGAACCATTTCCCGCGTTAATATTTTCATCTCGAAGATGTTCCCAGCTACACTATTAAGGTTTTGAAAGAATATTAAATTTATCACTAAGCCTAATGAACAGAGAAGCCATATTTATAAAATAGAATATTAATTTATCTCTGTCACTAAAGACCATTTATCCCTCAGACCTAAAGATCAAAGAAGCCATATTGCTTCTTATATCCCTTTTCGTGGATCAATAATTCCCCTCCGATTATGTAATCAATTTCTCAGAAATCTTGTCCTAGTCGATTATACAATCAATTTCTCAGAAATCTGTCCCCTTCCATGGATCCATAATCCTTGAATAAATTATGTAGGGTCAGTATTCAATAACATTGTACCGTTAGTATTCTCAGTGCACATGCGCAAACTTCGTCCTTGAGTCAATACACTTAGAAACAGCCCCTGATTGACCTTGAAAAAGGTGTCATTGACCCGTTAATGGAGATATATTCTTTTGAAAACCCAATTAAGTAGGGTCACGAGCCGTTATGGCCTCCCTACTTTTGTTACCACCAAACTGTTTGATATGTTTGTCCCTCTAGGTTTTTTTTTTGAAATTACGCCCATGTTCTTCCACTGAGTATATCTGTGGTTTCCAAACTTTGAGGCACGGCTCCTTTGGGAGCCACGGTGTCGCCATAAGGTGGCAATTCAGTACGAATTTATTGTTCGAATTTATTGTCCCATAAAACAATTCGACAAATCTGTTGGAATTCTCAATTTTTGAAACTACTCAAAACAAGATTTCAGCTTTTAGAAAAAAAATTACAGCTATGGAAAGCGAAAATAAATGAAGACTGTACAAATTATTGTTTCCCCTTATGGAACCAGTTTGTAAGCTCCAGTCGAATTAATTTGTCTTGCAATGTGAAATCTAATTTTAAAGATCACCTGTCACAGCTTATTAAATGGTTCGAAAAATACGTTCAAGCAGATAATACAGAGAAATTTAAATTGATTCAAGACCCATTTAGAGCGAAGGCTCCAAATAAATATACTTCTTTACAAGAAAAAAAAATCTTTTAATGATTTGTTTTGCGACAATAATTCGGTCGCTTTGAATTTTTTGATATTCGGACATGATAAAAAGAAAAATATACACTACTTAGTGGCAAAGTCCTATGAATATTAATTCCATTAATTATTAACGTTGCAACTAATTCCATTAATTGCAACGTTCAATTTGTGCAAAGGTGACCTTTCGACAATCGTAATAATAAAAATATAATAATAATATTAAATAACAATAAAAAATGAGAATCGTCCAAAAATTAAGGTTGAACAAGAAAAGAGGTTCAATATCAATTTCATTTTAAGATTCTAGAGGTAGTTTTGAGACCAACAAGCCCACCCACCCAATAGGTAACTCTAATAATATAATCTATTAATCGATGATTTGTGATTAGTTTACTTTTATACCTACTTTACCACATTAAAGTACGCTTCAACTAACTGCCAAACCTTTTTTGAATTCATTTGCACCACGACCATCTGTTTCAGCCAAAACAATTGTGGCTGTCAAGGGTCATTGTGGATATTAGCAAAATATTTGAAATTAGACATATTATGTTATGAAATTGGAAATAAAACAAATTCTTTTATTTGACAGTGAAACAACAGCAAAATCTCTGGATATTTCTGTCACTTATACAGTGGCCGTAATCAGCAGATGAACTAGTTTACCTACCGATGACGGCCACCGTATAGGCTATGTGTTCGATATATTCATAGATTTTTTCTTGCTTCGATGTCAAATAAAAGGATCTGTCCCTATTGGACTGTTAGTTGGACAACATAAGAAATCAATGGATAATATACAGCACTTGCGTGACTCTGCCTTGGCTTTCCAGGAATATATGGATCAGGAATTAGGATCTTTTGGAGGATTCATTGAAATCTAGGAATTTTCGGGCATAGTGTGCGCATTTGTTGGAGACAACCCTGTCTGTGTTATAAACTGCTTTACGAAAAACTAAATGTCTAATATATTTTTTCTTTACTTTTTTTGTCCACCTCTGGCCTAAAGTGGTAATATTCGAAGAAATTTGGGGAAATCAAAAAAATTTTTGGGGATAGTGGAAGCACTGGTTGGAGGCAACTCTGTATTTTTCCGTTTCTCCCTTGATAAATTAATTTTTTTTTTATTTTGACCCTCTTAAAAAATTGGCAAAATTACCTTTTCAAAAATGATTATTCACTTAACAGAAAAAAGAATCAAAAACGTATTCTAATTTCCTTGTGATAATACAAAATTGAGAAATATAAACGTTCCCGAAAAGGAAATCAGATTTTCCGGAATCTTCAGAAAAACGAACTTCAACGAGAATTTAAGGTTTTTTCTCGTTTTCTTATTTAGCAAGAAAATGTATAAAGTGTAAGAAAATGAGAAAATTAATACATAGCGAATCAATGGAGAACTTACATGACTTCGCTTTCGCCTTCCAGGAATATAGGGCTCAGGACGAGGTGGAGGCAAAGGCTTTGGCTCAATGGGAATTGATGTTTCACGAGCCATTTCAGCAAAACGAAAAACAAGCTGAAATAAATGAAAGTAATATTTTAAAAAAAAGTTACCATAGGCTGTGCACTTCATTCCCCAAAGAAGGTGCTGTACATCCATTCATTGTTAGCTGAAAATGTAACAATAACAAAATTTTGTTTAAATACCAAGACTGGAGAAAATGAAATTTAATTGTTTGGATTGGTTAATAAACCATAAGCACATAACACATTGGTTCATAAATATATTATAATATACATAAACAAATAGTAAATACATAAACATATTGGCTAATAAACCCATAAGAAACCCATATGTATATCCTAAAAACTTGCAAAAATGGGTAATAAAATTCTCAGTAAATAAAAAAAAACGTGGATAAAATGAACAAAAAAAGCCCCAGATCCTTCTGGTCTGAAGTCGGACCGTAATGCCAAACGGGACAAGCATATTCTACCAGCGGTCTGAAAAATGTAAGAAAAATAATACTCAATAGGTGGGGGTTGGGACACCATGACGAGCAAGGAGATTTAAGGAATGGATACCCAGGTTTGCCCGTTTGATCATCTCCTCTGCTGTTTTTCCCATTTAAGGTCATGTTTGAGATAAAATCCCAAGATTTTGATATCCATGATGTCTGAAACACTCTTTAAAACAAGGGATAAACTGTCCCTTAGAAAAGAAAAAGTTAATATGAGCGATTTTCCATGATTGACGATGATTTTGCCCTTCTCAGCTTGGCGTGATAAACTCGCCATCATTCTGTCTGCCTCACTTGAAACACTCTTTTCACCTAGCTCCAGTATGGATAGATCATCAACGAACTTAAAGGGATTCGACTCATTAACCATAATCAAAAAAAGTAGAGGGCCTAAAATTGTTCCCTGGGGAACTCCACAGTGAATTGGCCGGGGATCAGAATAGACCGATTTATACTTATTTTATTTTTTTTTACTTCTAACTGAAAGAGAACTTGCAACTATTCCTATCAAATATACATCAACATTAAAATTTGTCAATAGCTTGTGGATAAGGGTTCTATGGCAGATCAAGTCAAATACTTTCTTTAGGTCAATCGCAATGAGGTTGACCCAGCGTTCCAGTTCATCTAGATGCCTTAAAACCTTACCGAGCAAACTAACTAAGTAATGGCTTGTCGAACTCTTGGGAATATTACCGAATTGTTGAGGGTCACTTTCATGCAGAATATAAGTTTTCAGCCACCCAGCGATGAAACTTTCATAAATCTTGCTGAAAATAGATGACATCGTAATAGGCCGCACACCAGTAAAATCACAGGGGGCTCCTTTTTTGGGGATAGGGGTTATGAATCCCTTTTTCAAATTTTGCGGATACTGGCCTGACATTGTAATCTTGTTGAACATTAAAGTTAACGGAGCAGTCAAATTCAGGAAAAGCCTTAATGAGGTAAACAAGAATATCGAGTGGTGTAATACTGGTCCTGTTCAGTTTCATCAATTTGAGGTGAACTTGTGATTCTGTGATGATTGGGAAATCTATAAGATGTGGAGATGGAAGCGGAAAATCCTCTGAGTTTAGTTGTTGAAGCGACTGAACGATCACTGTCAGGTGTGTGTTTAGGCGATGTGCAGTTTCTTTATCTGGCTCATCAGTGCTTAATTGAAGTTTTTCCCGGAAAGCTTTTTGAGAACTGACATCTTTTCCAGGCGAATAATAAAAAACACAAACAGCTATACCATTATCATGAAAGGCAGGCGTTGGGGCTTTGAAAATACCCAAAAAATCTCATCATAATCATCAGGCACAGGTACCTATATATGAAAAGCAGGAATTTTCTTATTAATATATATTGTAAGATCTCCTGCGGTTTTTCCACGGCAGTGGTCATCTCGCCATCTCGGCGTAGCTTTATTATTTTATTATAACCAGACAAACTGAGTAGATCCGGATTTTGCCTATGAACCGCTGTTACTGCAACTATTGAGGCTCCAATTACTTGAGCTAAGTTCTCCAGCTCAAAAATCTTATTCGTCCGTATTTAAACTGTGCACATTACTATACAAAAACTAGGCAGAGTAAAAATGTCAGAAGAGTATTCTTTTACCTTGGTTTTCACCTTAGTCCTTGGGCAGACAGTTTCCTGATGTTCTAACGATTCTGCAAGATCAGTACTTCTAATGGCGAAAACCTGTTACTAAGTGGGATGGCGTGGCTTATAGTCAATACGCCGGAGGCTGATTTTTTTGGAAGGGCAGATTTAGGGATTGGAGGGGGGTCGGTGGGGAGGGAGGAAGAAGAAAGCTTCAAGAGGAACCGGAGAGATATTCTGAGCCCGTCTGACCAGCGGTGACCGCGAAGAAGGGATCCAGTAACGTAATGTAGGTATTGAAAAAGGTTGTCGTGGGTGCAACTGGGGGAGAGAGAACCGAAAAGGCGGGTTTCTTTGGCTCAGATGTTGGCCCCCCGTATCGACAAGTTTTTTGACACCGGATCGAGTCCAGGATTATTAATTGAAGCATTGCTCCCATAAACAATCTGGCATTGGCTTGGCATACTATAATCGAATACTAGATCACGGTTAAAACGATTAAAACGAGAGAAACGGTCAAAATACTTACGAGGCACTGAAAGATTGATGCGACATTTTAAATTACTAGCATTATGAGCAAAACGGCACAACTTGTTGGCACAAGCCATCATGCGGCAAAGATCGACATGATAGAAATTGTAATTTGTTGGTTTGCACTTTTCCAGTTTGTGTTTTTGCCATATATGTAGAAATTTACAGTTCTCTTTTTTGTTGCAGGAACCTCCTTTTAAATACTTGCACACTTTATTTACACGGGAATTTTCACGTTGATTTGGTTGTTTCTTCTTATCATTAACATTTTTGATTTCATGAATAAACGGACATTGTTCAGCAGGTTTGCATGCACCAGTTGCCATAACAAAGAAACACTTTTTCTTAGTTTCTTGTCTTTCGGTAATTGACTTATGGTATATTTGACGTTTCTTTTTATATTTCATATCTCAATCTTAGAAACATATCTCATTCATAGAAACACATCTCATTCATAGAAACATGTCTCATTCATAGAATAGCATCGCACAAATAAATAGACGACGTTTGAACACATCCCCAGCATTGCAAAGAAAGTATGCAAGATTTGATGCATGTCATATTACAAAGTTGAACAAGACCTCGAGAAGTAAAACGGAGAGTGACTGAAGATCCAGCGCTAAGGGTGCGTGTAAAATTAAAAATACAAAACAAAAAACATCGAAAAAAACGACAAAGATGAACGATAAAAAAACGAAAAAAACGATGTAGCTTCTTAGGTGCTTCTTTCCTGTTTTATTTTATATTTAAGCGGTTTTTATTACGAAAACCAAAGATGGGTTGCTTGAGAGCTTGAAACTTACGCCTATTAGGTGGCTGGGCTAAGTGACTCTAAAAAGACAAATAAAATTCAGGCTGGGGGCACGGGCCCCTCAAAAATAGACAAAAATCTTTTTTACTCCATTCGACTTGAAACATGTATCCGTTAGTCCTTGAGCCAAGGGAGCCCTAATTTTGGGTTGAAGATAGGATTTCTTAAAATATACTCTCTACACCTTCACAAAATTCTAAAATAGCACTTTATATTCAAAATGGCAACTCCTGTGAAATGTTCAATATGTCAACTCTTTATTAAAAATTAAACAGAATTATCAAGAAATTATGCATGAAATATGTAAGCGGTTGAAAGATGCGCCTGAGATTGGTCAGTGTCGATCTGAATCGTTCAAATACTTGTATCTGTTGACTGAGGGATTTTTTCAAAAATATATATCGTTCCTCACATAGAATCCAGAGAGTCAACTTTATATACGAGTTGCTGCTGGAATTTCGGAGGCTCCCCATCACCCACTTAATGTTGTTGTTTTTTTTTCAAAGTTGTCTCAGACCTAGACACAAAACAAAGTATAAAACTAGCACAAAAAACCTTGATTTTTTAATTCTGTAAAAATTAAAGACTGTTTATTTTAACCTCAACCTCCGATACACTGTTTAGGATTTTGGAAAAACAAAACTGAAAAGAATTAACTAGTCAAAGAAATTCACAGAAAGCTACATCATACCTTACTACATCACAATCTGTTACACATTAAAATCTTTATATGTTTACAAGCTACATATGTTGAAGTTTTAAAACCTATTGACCTTCAGCCTTCAAACTTACAACCGTGAAGCTTGAACCTTTGACTCAGTACCTTAATAAACAAGTCCACAAACAGTTAAAATCGAATAATTTGAAATTATCTGTTTTCGTGGCATGTTTTTGCAAGCTAAATACATTATTACGGGGCCATATGTAGTAAAGGAAACGAAATAACATCACCAATTGATCCGTTATTAGTATATAAAATTTTAAACCATTAAGAAAAACGAAATCTCTTTTCATTGTCTGTGATACCGCCTTTTGAATTGACAAAAGTGAAATAAAAGAAAATGGTTAAAAAAGAAAAACAAGTAATGAGGAATGACATGCCACAGCAAATGGCTGACCATCGATTGGCAGTAAGCAATTGGTGGCACAAGATATGACTTATCAACCACCAGTATGGCTTACCGAAATTCATGGCAGTAATGATCCTTTATGAAAAAGGTAAAAAACTGATCTGGTTTACATCTCGAAACAAATTAGCCTTAATTATCACGAATTAATTGTCATTATCTTTATCCTAAAGGATAATTAAACATAAATAAAGAAATAATCCCTATAAATGGCTATAATAATAAAAAGAGTTATCTACTGCATCTATAGAGATGAAATTTTCTTATTTTTGCTATTTTTGAATTAAAATTAAAAAAATAATTATTAAAATAATTAATTATTAATATTAATAAAATAATTAATATTAAAATAAAAATATTATTAAAATAATAGCAAATACTAATTATTAATGGATTGTAGTCACCTTATGGAACGCCATTGGCTTAAGAAAAAAACTGAAAGGTACAAAAACACAGGACATGAACATCTAGGGGTGTTGGGGAGTGCCAGAGGATGGAGAAACAGCCTAGAAAATATGATGACTTCACGGAAAAAAGCCGCGATGAATGAAAACTTAGAGGCAATCCATACATTGGGTGCAACTCTACAGTGGCACAGTGGGATTAATCTCTACTTAGAAATGCTAGACCCAGAATTCAATTTCAAATACTGCAGGGCCCAGTGTTGCACGGTTGTGCATTAGTATTTCTAAATAACCAAATAGGAAGAAAAAGGAAAAGAAAATTAGGTGCACCAACAAACGCATTCAAAGCATGCATCAGACCGGAAAGAAGAAAAAGAGGGGGAAGAACAAATGAAGAAAAGGAGAAGAACGTCAGATGCATCAGACCGGAAAGAAAAAGCAGAGTAAGAAGACCAAAGGAAGAAAAGAAGGAGACGATTAGATGCATCAATAAATGAATTTAAAACAAGCATCAGACCGAAAGAAGGAAGAAAAAGAAGAAGAACAAAGGAGGAAAAAGAGAAGAACATTAGATGCATTAATAAATGAATTTAAATCAAGCATCATACCAGGAGAAGGAAGAAAAAAAAGAAGAACAAAGGAGGAAAAGCAGAAGAACATTAGACGCATCAATAAACGAACTTAAAGAAAGTATCAGACCGGGAGAAGGAAGAAAAAGAAGAAGAACAAAGAAGGAAAAGAAGAAGAACATTAGATACATAAATAAATGAATTTAAAGCAAGCATCAGACCGAGAGAAGGAAGAAAAAGAAGCAGAACAAAGGAGAAAAAGAAGAAGAACATTAAATGTATCAATCACTAAATTCAAAGCAAGCATCAGACCGGGAGAAGGAAGAAAATGAAGAAGAACAAAGGAGGAAAAGCAGAAGAACATTAGATACATCAATAAATGAATTTAAAGCAAGCATGAGATCAGGAGAAGGATGAAAAAGAAGCAGAACAAAGGAGAAAAAGGAGAAGAATATTCGTTGTATCAATCAATAAATTTAAAGCAGTCATCAGACCTCAGAACTTACCACAGTCTCATCAAAATCTTCAGCTCTTGGGTTCACACATATAACCATTTTAATTTTCCCTTCACCTTCAAAATAGGACTTAAAAATGTGTGTGAGTTTGGAATCCCTGTATGGCACAATCTTGTTGGCACCACTATGTTGATTCTCTTTAAGAACTTCAAAACAAGAACGCAGCGTCATTAAAGTATTGTTTATATTACCTACAAATGATAAATTTCTTCTTAGATATCAACAATGTTGGTCTATTGAAGTTTATCTTTTTTTATACAACAAAGAAGCAAAAGAGGTTTAAAAAGAAAAAAGGGGGAAGGGGGTGGTAGTAAAAGAACGGTTTAGACTAAACACGTTTGTAATACACAGCAAGAAAAGTGGGTAAAACTCAGCCAAAAATAAGCCAAAACCATCTGAAAACAAACGGCTTAAAAATATGTAGCTTTCCTTTGAAGTTGTAATCAGTTTTGGGAGTAACAGATTTTCAATGTTTGAACTTTTGCGGACTAATTAGCTCTGCTTATTTTCCCGGTTTGACTCGTAAAAACCGACCAAAATACTATGATGTGTTTAAAAAAACTGCTCTAATAACGGTATTTTGGTCATTGGAATTTACATAGATCGAAGTTGTCATTGGTTAGAACGGTATAGGAATTTTGGTCATTAGAATCCACATAGATCGAAGTTGTGATATTATTCTGTTCCTAGATGCTGTGAGGTAATTCCAGGGTACATTTTTGTTTCGGTAAGCACAAAGAGGTCTTTTTTTCCTTTCCAACTTTTCTTCTTTAGAATTCCCACGTTCTATTATCGTATTATTTTGATTTTAGTTAATGAAAGGGGAACAGGCAAACTCTTCTTGTATTGAGGAGTGATGTGGTAAAGTGTCACCACAGAGATAAGTCCAATAAAATTAAGCAATGATAAGGACTTTCTACGCGAGCTTTCCATATCATTCCTCAATTTGATTTGACAGGGAAGGAAAGAACAAAAGTTTGCATATTCTTCTTTAGTAAACTAAAGTTATCATCATTTCCTTACAGAACAAAGAAAATGAGAAATAAAATGCCACCTTCTGAATAAAAAGGTCTTAAGAAGAGTGTAGCCTTAAGGTAAAGTTATCATCATTTCCTTACAGAACATAGAAAATGAGAAATAAAATGCCACTTTCTGAATAAAGTAATTCTGAGTAAGTAATTTTGAAAGGAATGATAAAGGAAATGAAAGGAAATGATAGTCATTTTTAAAGTCAACAAGGGAAGTCAGTATTCTCATGCTCTTGGTATCGCTACTTTGAACAATGGCAGTTTGAATTACAGTTTACCATATTTCCTCAAACGGATATCATTACAAAGTGCAAGCACTAAAGATCTTGAATATTTTCAATTCTGTTTAAGTAGTTTTGACATGACATTTTTAGTCACCCTAAAGGTAGAGGTTCTACATGTCCCAAACAACAGCCAGGTAAAAAAGAAGAAGAAAAAACAAAAACTGCCAAAACATAACGAAATCTACAATACAATCCATCAGTACAATACAATACAATGCAGTTCCAAAATATCGGTAAGTTCAACGTGTCGTTAAAGAATTTGGAATCCTTTGTCCGAGGGGCGGGGTTCAATTTCTAGTGCGGTCGGTTATTTGATTTTGGATGGGGGTTAGTGGCTTGAACATGTAAGCTCAGCCAGAGTCAACCCAGTTCCAAGTACCTGGAGAAATCTGGGGAAGGTAACCTTGAGAAATCTGGGGAAGATAAGCAGGAAGGGTGTGCAAATGCACAGGACGGCTGGCCCCCAACCCTCCATTGCATTTCCTGGATGAAGGGCCTTGAAACGGAGATCAGCACCGGCGGCTTGGACTTCAAAAGGATCTAGTGCCTTATCCTCTACCTTTACTTTTCAGTTCAAAAAAAAATTAAATATCACCACCAGGCACTTCAACGATTTTTCTTATAATACAAAAGACTCAGGAATATTATCCATCACTTCTGGCATAAAATCAATTAAAATATTGAAACTAAAAAAATACTTATAGCTAAGCACTTAGCTTGCCAATGGTGGATTGACCATAAATAAAAAAGTGGCGAGAAAACGAGAATCTTGTCGATTCCGTTCATTTTTTTAAATTAAAATCAACTTGGTGAAAGAGAATGAAAACTTAAGATCCATGGCTGAATAGAGTAAAGCCTCGATAGATAGGGGCCAATCACTCTAACGATTTAAGAAAAAAGTACCCGCTTCTTTCAATCTATCTCCCGCTGTGTTTGTACGGCTCGTCCTTTCGCATCCAGCTAAATCAACGAGTGATAGCTGTGAAACTGTCATCGTTTTTTTATCATTATGTTCTGCAGCACTTCTGCTTAAGCAAGCCTGAAATGAAAGTAGATAGGCATACATTAAAAAAAGAAAAAAAAACAAAAAAGCTATATTCTCTTAAAAAGAAAAATAGGTTCAACAACAAGTGCAAAAACATACAGAAATACAGAAGAAATAGAAATTTCTTCTTTGTATTTAGATAGTATTTAGATAAATCTTGCTTGCGGTCAAAATAAGGCCCAACTGGAACATAAAAGAGGACATATCTTGTCCAAAGGATTTAGACGAATAAAACGTAAAGCAGTGTTGTGTATTATGCCATAGTGATATGTCTTGATATTTCATAAGTATCACATCATGACAGCAGTGTTTCATAATGTATCCGCAGTGAGAAAATTAAAACAATATCCAAAGCTGGTTGTCATTTTGAATTTTGTTTCTGCCATACGGATTGTTACTAGCAAATTTTCTGTCAGCTCGTAGAAACAGAATTGTCAACAAACGAAAACGTCCTGCCAACAGAGCGTGGAAACACAAACTACTTCTACAAACGTATAAATTCGTTCAAATGGTGCAGGCGCTTCACTTGGAACAGGTCCAATTCAATGACGTACATTCAAATAGTTCAAGCTAGCATAAGCTTCCATTTACTAAAATATTAATAGGAATTTATCTAGTGAAAAGATTGTATTCCGCTTGACACCGATTCTGGAATGATAATCAAAAGGTGGATTAAATACGATTTTAATTATGGTTTAAATTTTGATTTTTTTAATTCTAATCCTTTTCTAATTCAATTTATCATAAGAAACCGTGAATGAGAAATGTTTTTCTAAAGCCTAAATCCAGCCTATCGTTTCTCTAAGGCCCGGAACGGGCTGTGAGGTGGATTAAGCAGCTTTCGCACTATGTACGTAGGTTCTTCTGCTAAGGGGTTAAATGAAGTACAACCTTTCGCACTAAAAAAATGTCCGTTTACACTAGGTTAAGGCAAACATCCATGAAACTGCCAACATGACCATTTAAAATCAATCATCATAAGCAAAGTGTTCAAAAATTAAAAATAACGGTTGTAGTCCGCTGCAATTTTGTAGGTATGATATAGTGCTGCTATTGGTGTTAACAGTAAAGATCAACATACAATAGTTTCTGGGGTTAATCCAAAGCTGAAATTTAGGAAGGGTAACTACCTGCTGGGAAGTAGTGACATTAGTAGACTCCAGGACGAGAATTTGAGAGGAACTTTCTGGGAATAGTTGAATATAAGACTGGACAGCTTAACATTTGATAATGTAGAAGGTGGATGGAATGCTTTCAGGAAAATAGTTTGTGAAGCAGCGGTTGGTATCTTAGGGAGGAAAGTTGTAAACGCATTTAGGAATAATAGTGAAAACGCTTTTGTGTTTGGTACAGAAGAGGACGGGTTTGTACAAGAAGTATCTAAGTGATAGATCATATGAGAATAAGAAGAATGTAAGGAAAGTAGAAAAGACATGAAAAATATAAATTACGCAGGCTTAAAGTGAAGGCCACTGATAAAATTACTGAAGATCTGGAAGATGCAGCGTTACAAATATCAAAGGGAACAGACACCCGACCCCGTTTTATCAGACTCCTTTAGTCCTCAGCTTTACAGATTATGAAAAGACAGTTGATGAAGGCAATAGGAGAGCTTTAGCAAAAGTCCTATCCTTATTTGGTACACCAGATAGATACATTTAGTGATTAGTGCTATGTGCGAGAACACAATTGATGCCGTTAAGGAAGCATATGAAGATAGTGGGTGGTTTCGTATTGAATCATGAATTAATCGGGTTTGCGTTCTATCCCCATTTGCATGTTTCAATTTGATTAACTTTGTCCTAAGGAACACGGCAAAGACTATGGGAGAGCATGAAATCAAATGGGAGAGTAGAATTCTCCTAGATCTAGATTACGCTGATGATCTGAGTGTTTTAGACGGAGATTTTTGCAAATGAAAGATTTTTTGGAGGTTTTGAGAGTTCAAGGTACAAGAATAGGTTTTAAAATTAATTCAGAAGACTAAGTCACTTAGGCTCAGAATAAATGAAGGTGTAGAGGTGATATTGATTGAAGTGGATAACTTCACTTATCTGGGTAGTATTGTCAGTAACGATGGTGGATGCAGTGAAAATTTCAAGAGTGGAATAACTATGGCCAGGGTGTTTTTTCACAACTGAAATTATTTCGAAGAATAGGAAGATAAGTCTGGGAAGTAAGACTAAAATATTGGAAGCTACAGTAATGACACTGGTCAACTGTGGTGCTGATCCATAGACACTTCAAAAACAGAGGAGGATTTATTAGATGTTTATCAAAATAATTGTTTACTAATTCTTTTGAATAGCCCTAGTCGACCACATTCTGAACAGTAAGCTGAACAAAAAATGTGGTTTATAATGGCTATAATAAGAGAAAGGTTTGGATAGCTAGGACACGTTCTAACGGCAAAGAATGACAGATTGCCAAAGATCGTCCTTTTCGGCCAATCATCTAAGGCCAAACGAAAAGCTGGTCGTCCCCGAATGAGATGAGAAGAAGTTGTAAGATAGAATTTAAAGGAAATTGGAACTCTTTGAGAGGGTACATAGACGGAAGCTTTGAAAAGACTGGGATGAAGGAAGAGTGTATCTTTGTTGACTGCAGGCGGCTTGGTGCTGTAGTGAGTAGTTGGTAGTAGTAGTAGTAAAACTTCCTTCCTTCTTCAGCGCAATCCGAGATATTAGAAGATAATGCCAAAAAATGACAATGTCATTTTCGTCCGGATAATTTACAGTAATTATATGTTAACTCAGGGAAACAGAATCATCAGCCAGCAAAAATATATGACAAACAAATCACAGTTTACTATCAATTGGGTGGGATATTAACATACAGTAATTAGAAGGGGCTAGAAATTTAAAACGAGAGACGATAATATACGAAAATGACGAGCAATTAGCAAATCACAACACAGATTTTGCGTTGAAAGTATTGATAAATAATGACATAAATTACACAGATAAAAGTATTTATAATAAATCAAGAATACAATCATAATCGACTGCTGGAACGCACCCTTTTTTGCCATACTTTTTAATTTTATCCGATTTTTTTAAAGATAACCCTGTAAGATAATCTTCAAGCTTTCCTATTGGTACAAAACATCAGGACCTTGAATTGACCTAGAAGCTAGCCCTTTGCTATAGACACCAGAACCTTGAATCTCACAGAAGACTGACTTGACTTAAGAAGCTTATTCACACAAAGTCTACATTGAGAGTTCATGCAAACACCTCTTTTTGGATATAATCTCATTCATACAGTAAAACTGTTAATACAGTAAGACATTTGTGATTCCCTATGTTCTTTATTGAATTAATTTCATAATATGATTTGGACATGAAAATTGTTCACCTTGAATTTAGATTATATTATTTGACCTACATATTGCATTGACCTACTACACATATATTTTTATTGGAATACTCGACTGTCCCTGGCTATGATAATTAGATTGTGCAATGACCGATCAAAATAGGAAGATTATTTTAAATTCGTTGCTGAACTTTGTCACGAGATCTATGCTTGATGGTGCGAAAATTGATCTGATTATCGGAAAAGCTGTAAGTTTTTTTTTATCATGGTACTATTATCAGTGCTAAAGAGTTTTTGTATAAGGAGATGAATATTCAGAGCCAATGTGTGAAAAATCCAGAGGATGAAGATAATGTATTTGACATATGTAAACAGTTAAATCAGGCGGCAAAGGATAATTTGCCTGTTCCCACTTTTGTTATATTCTCACCTTCTGAAACCCCAACAATCGAGGAAGGAGTCTCGGCTACTTTAGTCTCGAAAGTTAATGAACTCTCTCGGAGAATTGACGGCTTTTTAGAGAATGCAACGCATTCAGGCCCTGTTTGGCTAGCTACAATTGATACCAACGTAACAGTTAACCCTGCCCCAGCTCCTACGTTTGCCGTTGTACTAAAAAACTGTCCTGCAAACCTGACCTCACCTAATGCTCGTAAGGACTTCGTGAATAAACTTTGCCCTGAGGCCTCAGGTGAAATAACTGAACTTAAAAAATTGGCTTCGGAATGGAAACTTGTTAAGTCAAACCGTGCAGCGAACAAAATTGCCAAGAATGCTAAAAACAGTACCTCAGTTATCTCGGTGAGTGTGAAATCCCCACTATTTATAAGGATCCTGAAAGGCATACCGATCGAATACGATGAGAATCAAGTAAAACCTTTTGTACCAAATTGCGTGAAAGTTTCACAGTGCAGAAAGTCCCGAGTGTTCAAGGTCTACTTTGAGTCAAAACAAAACCTGGATCAGTTCTTGAAAGTTGGCTACGAAAAGCTTTCTGCACAAGCATTTTTATATCTCCCAAAGAGTTGTTTCTCGTGTCATAAGACTGGGTATCAGGCCTCGCAGTGCTCTAATCGGGCCCTCTGCTCTCGCTGTGTATCATGCGATCACACCTCAAACAGTACCTCTCCGTGTTCGGAAAAATGTTCTGTCTAGAATGTAAAGTTACCGGCCATACTTGTTACAGTGTAAAGTGTCCTAATAACAACAGTCAACTGGCAAAGCCCAGGGTATGACATTGATGTGTCTACTACTACGCAAGCTGTACTTTCAGGGAATATTAATGGTGGACTTTTAGTCAAAATTCCTGTGATAAAATGTTCGCTTTCGAATTGTGACGCATTGTGCTTGCAAGAGAATTTTTTGACGAGTCATAGTTTAGGCCTTCTGAAAATTGACAATAATTTTACTAGCTATTTGGTGCCTGCTAAACGATCCACTTCCAGTTGCCGCCCCTCGGGTGGTATTGCGATGCCTGTTAGGCCCTCGTGCCGGTCGAGTATTTTTGATTCATGCGATTTTTTTCTTTCTATCCGTATAAAAGAGTATGTTATTGTAAACGTCTATCTCCCGACAAATTACCGCAATGACCGATCGGAATTTTATTTACTTCTGCGTGTAAAAAAAACTAGGGTCTTGCCTTGCAGAGATTCGCCTGTTAGGTAAGTGTTGTATTATTATAGGAGATTTTAACTGCACTTCAACTGACGCCTCGTTATTGCGTACTTCTATTTTGTCAGGTATTTTTGACGATTGGCTTAGGATATTGCTGAAAGATCTTGATTAAACTTACACACACCATTCAAGTCACGTGTCGAACCTTGACCATGCAGTTTCTCCTATAAATCTCCAAGTGTCACCTATTCACATCGTTACTGATTTCCAACTATCAGACCACCTTCCAATATCTGCATCTATTTATTGTCCCTCTGCTCAGTCTACTCCCACCACAAAACCGCATCAGCCCCACGCCCAATTATACAGGGATTGGGAAAACATCCAAGGTGATCTTTTTGCTGTAGTTACTAATTCTGTCCTACATACAATTCATGTTCCGTTCCAGGTGCTCATGAATAATCCCCAAGTTGCTGCAGATGAAATACAAGCGTTGCTGGATATCGATGTTCCAAAAATTTACCATTTCCTGTGATGCACAGAAAAAAGCCTCTAGACCTCCTCTTATACATATGCGTCATGGTGTCACGAAGAATTGATGTAGTAATTTGATCCTAGTTTAATCTTGAAGACAGTCTCAATTTTTGTATAGTTTGTGGCTCCACTGTGACTGTCCTCGCTCTGGCTAGGTTTCTGACATTCGTCTTTCTACCAAAAGAAAGTTTGCAAGAGAACTATCTATCCACATGAACCAGATAGTTGAAGAGACATCCCAGAAAGCTTCTCTGTCCCAACCTTCCTTCTGGAGAAATGTATCAAGAGATGCTCCTAGGGCGCGCCTATCTGCTCAAGTTATTCCTGATTCCGAATGGAATTCATACTTCTCTGCTGAATTCTCTCCACCAGATGCCGCCTTACAGTCCGAATTTGAAGATAAGCTTGATAAATTTCTGTCTAGTTGTCCAACCGACAATTTTGTTGTTTCAGTTGATTCTGTACTGCGAGCAATCCAATGCCTAAAGCGTAAGAAATCTTCTGGCATCGATAAAATGAGCACTCTTCACATTCTGCATGGAAGCGAACTGCTGTTAAACCATATTACTCTTTTGATGCGGATGATTGTTACTCAAGGAGTTGTACAGTCTTCTTTCTCAATCGGAGATCTCACTCCAATTCCAAAGAAAGGTAAACTCGCTACCCAGTGCTCGTCCTTCCGCCCTATAACTGTGGCTACTACCTTCTGTAAGCTTTTTGAACTTCTGTTCATTGACCATCTGAACGCAAAATGCTATGTTCCACCTTACCAATTTGTATTCCAGCCACGTCTCGGTTGTGCCCACGCTTTGTTCGTTGTCACGAACGCATTGATCGATGCTGATGCATCATGTGAAACTCTCGCGTTGGCTGGACATGATGTTCGTAAAGCGTTCGACTCTCTCATTCATGCGGCTATGCTACTCCATGCAGCAAAACGTGGAATGAGCCCTTCAAATATCAGGGCTGTTCGAGACATGTATTATCGTCTTAAAGTTCGCTTAATACTTCACTCATTATCTAAAGTTGACAGTCCTCAAGTCTACGCACCAACCCCTAATATTTTTCTCAGTATCGAAAAAGGTACCCGTCAAGGTGCTGTTTCTTTCCCTTCACTCTTCAATAATGGAGATCTTGATGCACAGTCAGCTGTTCGCACATCATTCATCTTGGCTGGTCTTGATTTGTCACTCGTATGTTATGCAGACGACATTCTGAATTTGAGCCGCACTGTCTAGCGCTTAAGCAAGATTTTTGCAACGCTACAATCTGAGTATACAAAACTAGGTCTTCATTTCAATGCTGAAAAGTCCGAAGTTGTATTCTTAAACTGGATTCCTCTTGGAAATAGTATTATTAAGCCAGTAGATCATATCACCTACCTCGGTCTTCCCATTGGTTCGTAAGTAATGTACATGCAACAACTATTAATTGCTCACATTGAGCGTAGAGTTGGGTTATCATATGCTTCCTATGTAACTGATAAGTTACGGTTCAACCGCCATCTTGTCTCGAAACTTTTTAACTCTGTCGCTCTACCACGTTATCTGTACATATCACCATTTTGAAAAATGCTAATAAATTCTGACAAATCAAAAATTTGTTCAGTCTTCTTCCGGTTCGCAAAATATATTTCACCTTTTCCCGTTTGGAACTGCAATTCTTATCTAATTAGAAAATTCAGCATTGCTTACCCCATTATAGCTGTGGAAAAGTAAATTCGGGCTTAAATTCCCGTTTAATGAAATTGAACCATCCCTGTTCGTCAGTAATGGCCTAGTAGTTAAGATGTATTTGTTGTGTGTGTTTTTTGTTGTTGTTTTTTTCAGTGTTTGTTTTCGTTCTTAGTGTAATTCTTGCAGTTTTTAAACTGATTGATGATTTAGTCTCTTTTCGTATGAGTCCAATTTAAGTGACGCTGGTTATTCTCAATTTTGGTGTCAATTTTTCTCTGATAATGTATTGCGTATATTACTAATAATTTAATTGTTTATTAGTTATCGGTTCTTTTAAGCATATTGCTTTAAGTAAAGTTGTAAAAGGATCCGTGATTGAATAATTTCCTTTTTTCTGTTATTTGTGTATATCGGAGTAACTGAATCAATTTGTTGAGAGTGATCTGAGTTCAAGACCAGCGGGCGAAAGTGTCGTTTAATTGTTTTTACCGTTTCTTGGCATATTTACACTAGTTGATATGATTATCTACTGAATATTTTTTTAATTCTCTGATGATTATTTGGTTTTTTTTTACCAATTGCGGCTTGATGGATTGATATTCATATTGTTTATGTTTGTTCAGTATTTAGGAGCCTAAAAAAAGAAACATGTCGCGTACCTGGAGAGCAGTGGACAATTGAGTTTTTCTTTATCTTTTTGTGTAATTTGTTCTAAGAGCTCATTAAGATCTTAGCTCCAGCTTTCGTCACTAAAAACCACATGTATAACTCCTAAGTTTATGTGTATTGCTTTTTTTTTTACTTATTGCTCCGTCTTTTCCTTTTATGTATGACGGGTTTTCCAATAAATAATAATAATAATAATAAAGTAACGCATTGTACAAGTAAACATTCTCTAAATTGTGACAATACAATGAAAACATGTTATTAATTGACAGATTAATTTAGTTATTGATTCAAACTAGCCGAACTTCCGTTCCCTACGATATTGGATTTTGACAACATACCCTTTTTCGTGTCGCATTTCTTCTTTTCGTTCCCAATATTAGTGGCAACCCATTCAACTTAAAACACTAATCAGTAGCTTATAGTCTACATGGTAGCACAAGATTAGTTAAAACCGATCGCTGTAAAGTTGTGCCTTCATTTGTCAAACCCCAAGAAACTTTTTCTGACTCATCCTATGTGATGTTCGTAACAATCTTGAAAAGGGCATATTCAACCATAAATTGATCATTCTAGCATGATTTTAAGGAACAAAAGTCATCAGAGGTCAGCCAAGTTTCTAAGCCTATTTTTCCTTCCATTACCCGAGGCATAAAATTAGGACCCGAGGCATAAAATTAATTTACGAGATATAAGAAGAAGTACCTGGACTAAACGAATTGTGAAGACGGAGTGAGAACGAGATGTAGCAGAGTTAAGTGTTGTTTGAGCAACATGTCGCCTCTTTTGACCCTGCTTGAAAGCTTCCAAGGCCTCATCTGCATTTCTTACCTCTAACTGCGTGGCATTGCGAACATATACTTGACCTGATTTGTCTTGTCTGAGATCTTTTGTTTGAAAAGGCGGTCTGTAAAAAGACGACTTACCATTAAACTGATTAAGGCTCAGAGCTTACAAGTGAGGAGAAATAGGACTGCTAAACACCGAAAAGTGGTTTAATCAAAATTTTCATAGCCTGCCCCCTCCACATATCAACATCTTTCCCTTGATCTCCAAAAAAAATGTCGGGAATTACTGTCTTGAAAAAATGAAGAGAAAGCTAAAAGAAAAAAAAACTAGCTAATACAAATTCTTCAACCCGTTAATAACAGTTGAAAGAAAAAAAAGGTGGAGAAAACAGGGAAAGGAAGAGCTAACGCAAAAATTAGAGAAGTCAAAGATGTGTCGGTAATGACCACTATTGGGGAGTCTTAGGAGCAAGGTTAAGCATAAAATAAAAATGCTTACTTTGTGTTTGATTACGAAAAACGAAAAAAACAAATCTACGAAGGCTCGTAAGAAACAAAAAAAGACTTTATAAACATGAAAATAAAGCATAGATAAAGACGAAGAGTTGAAAAGTCAAAGCTTGAAAGTAAAAAACAAAAAGACGGCTAAAATACTTCCTGAAACAGTTATTTGACAAATTTTTTGATGCTTTTTGTTTGCTGTTGTAAATTTCCTAAATTTTCTTCATTTTTACTGCTCATTATTTCCCCATTTAGCAGGCATGGGCTTATGATTCATTGAATATTATATCAAGATAGTACAACTACCGCAATTTTTTCACAATAAAAAACAGCTTTTTAAAGTCAGTTTTCTAACGTTAATAAGAAATCTAAAATTTTCTTCTGCCCCTGTGGTGAGCTTGTAGGTCTAAACTTCAAATTAAAAATAATCAATAGAAACATAATAATTTAAAGACATTAACTGTAAAACTTTTATAAATTATAAATTACTTGATGTTAAAGCAATAAGAACACTACTACTTTCAGAGACCATATATTCTGTATACCTGGCGCAGTTGTCACTAAACATACATACATTCAATATAAAACGAACGACTATTATACAAAGTATTACTTTGTACGACTATTGTACAAAGTAATACTAATGGGACACAAGGCATTGTATGGTTACACAGTTTAACACTTTATGGTTACAGATCTTTTAACTGGGAGTGGTCTGCAAACGTTTTCAGAGAGAGGGTGGTTATAATTTCCAAAATTGATGTATCAGACCAAAGTTTTGTAATTTTTCAAGGGGCCGGAGTTTATTGCCAAACTCTCCTCTGGGAATCCCTCCAGCTTTTTCACCTATCTGACGGCAAGCACAGGATTGTAATTTTTATTTTAGATATAACCCCGTATCCATATATAACAAAATATCCATATTTCACAGTTATTCGAAAATAATCATTCAAATAAAGAGAGATTAGGAGGTAGATTAACTTTTCTATATTGATCTCAAGTTAGTAGCCTCAACCTTAACCTTAATAGGCTAGTATTACTATAACGGTCATTAATATATAATAAATTTTGACTTTATTTGGGCTAAACACAGACGAGTTACAGTTTCTTTGCAGGAGAGTCACGTTGTTCCTTCGTTTTTTTTAAATATAAATTCAACAACACATAATTCAACATAAATTTCAACATACATAAGGAAGAAATAATAAAATGACATAGAACTATCGATCAAATGTAACAATAGATAGAAGAGAGACAATTGACTTACTTGGCTCTTGAGTCCTTTGGTTGATTTTCTAAGAGGTCAAAAACACTATTGTTATAAATTTCGACGTACGTCACAAAAACGCCATATATACAATTTGAATCAACTTCAGTCGGAATTGTAGGGTCTTCAGTTCTAGACTCCTTCAATTCATAAGCATGTTGTCTACTGCAAATAAAACATGGGGTAATGAGTTTCTTATAGATTTATAACGATAACTTACTATAAAGAGATTGTTATTATGATAATCGAAGAATTATCCCCACGGAACTACGCAATAAAAATAGAAAATCCATCTAAAAATTGAGTCAATGTATTTTTGGGAGTCGGAGAGTATTTTTGAGGGTCGAAATTCAAAAGTCAGTGCAAAATTGTCTGGACATTTGAAATTGTGAGGTAGCAGAAATTCTTATTCCTTTTTAGCATTTTTGTTTTGTTTTTGCAATTTATCCTCTTTGTGACTTTTCCAGATTCCTAGCATTAATCTACAGGCATAGTAAGGTAACAGAAGTTAAGTCTGAGGGATATTTGGGAGTCAGAGAGTATGCCTTCGAAAAATCCGATTGTAAAGATATATTGTAGTCAGAGAGAGTATTTTAATGATAACGTCGTGAAGGTCAGTGCAAAATTGCGTGAAAACTTAAGAATGGTGAGGAAACTAAAATATTTTTTCGTTTATTTGTGATTTATTTCCTTTGTGACTTTCTAAAACAACTAGCATCATTTAAGACTTTAATAAACATTATCGGTCGTACTGTTTTTTCAGATCTCATAAATCAATGAAGGTAGGCTAAATACTATTATAGCTTTTCAAGTAACATTAAAAGTAGGGGCTACACTGTTGCCCCTAAAGTAGGTGACGAAAGGAGGTGAAAACACTTTTGTCGTGTCCCTGAGAGTAGTAGCTACAAATAGAGGTCTACTGCTGCTAATTTAAGTTACCGTCCAGCCACTAGCCATTCTTTCCAGTGTCTGACCATAAGACAAAAGATTGTGCGAGATACTCAATACCAAGATTGGATAGATTGAGGCCAGAAGTGGCTGCAAAATCCCTCATGGATGTCAATTATTCTAGATATGATCCCTAATAAAATATCCCTTGGAGAGTGATTGGACCCGGAAGAAGAAGTTTTCTTGCTAGTAACTATCCTGAAGAACAAGTACCACTTGCCACTCATTGGTGGCAAACGGTGGGTCAACTTTACTACTCTTTTGAGGAACGATTCCAGAGGTTATTGATGCTCTTTTTTTTGAAGGGGAGGGGGGCTGAGGAGTCAATTAGCTTTTATTACTTCCAAACTATAAATCGTGTTTCGGAGGCAATGGGCTTTTATAACAATTACTTTTTCATTTTTTTCTGTATACATTTCGGTAACTTTATCACCTTTTAAAATACTCGCAAACTGTTCTGTCGATCTCTCTATCGCACTTCTTCTGACTAATTGAGGCTCCATTTCTATCTATAAGTGGGACAAATTCAGATTGACTATTCTCTCATGATTTCTTAACATGTCAATACAATATTTTACCATTATGCCGTTTCGCTGCATATTCCAAAATATCGGTAACTTTACCCCTTCACATGGGCGTAGGGAAGGGGGGCAGATGGGGGCAGCTGCCCCCCCTATAACTTTAAATTTACGATAGATATTAGCGAGAACTTTTCGTATTTTGGAATTTTTTGTTGGATGTTACCTGGTAGATGGTTAAAAAAGCTGGAAATAAACAGAAATTTCCAAATATCGTTTGCGATATCAACATTTACGTTTCGATCTTCAATATGGATTTTCGGTCCGATACTATATATATATATATATATATATATATATATATATATATATATATATATATATATATATATATATATATATATATATATATATATATATATATATATATATATATATATATATATATATATATATATATATATATAGGAGACTGGCCCACGATCGGCTTATTTTGACTTATTTAATTCTCCATGAATTGATTCAAGCGATAAGAAGTTGCTGAGCATGCCAAAGCAAAAGTAACTCATTCAATACGATCCTTGAAAAAGACAATTAGAAATACTCCGCCATTTTTTCACCTGGAGACCTCTCTATCCAAGTGGTCAAGAGTGCCAAACCTGGGCCATCCCGGCACTGGTTCAGTCGTCTCTGCCTTACGTTTGGCCACCGGATAAAAGAAAAAGAAATGTGACCAGGGGAACATTAAAGCTTGTTTTTCGGCTATAAAACTAAGAAAGAATATGGTCAGCATAAAAAACTACAAAATGAATTTCATTAAGGTTTAAAAAAAAAATAAACAGTATTAATTTCAAATTATACATTGACCGATCAACACCAAAAGTAAGCCGCTCCGCTAATCTTGGTGTTCTACCTTTCAGTGGTGGCAGTTATATTTCAACTTCTGTCTTTAAGACACTATTCATCTCGTCAGTTAGCGCAAAGTCTCTAGCTCCAGTCTTCTTCCAAAAGAGGACCTTAAGTTCTTCAGTAGCTACTCTTGATAATAATAACATTGTGAACAGAATTCCCTTTCTTGCTCTTCAGCTCAATCAGAATGTAATCACAAGCCTTGACTTTCTCAGTGTCAAATTAGAAGTTGCTGGTAGGGGGTTTGTCTTCAATGTCTATGTTGGGGTCTGAAGAGTTGTTGTATACAGGATCATCGACGTCAGAATCGTCACTCTAACTTTAACTCTTGTTGCCAGAGACACGCCTTTTGCTTTTTAGTCTTTTCACTTGTCTGACTTTCTTCCGTTCCAGGACTAGGGCTTTTTGGCAGATACAGCTTTTATCCTAGCAGGATTGCATTCTTTCATAGGGGTGTCAGTGAGCACTTCTGAGTTTTTCATACTTTTTTTCCTGTTGATTTTTTGGGTTTGAGTTGATTGATAAAATGCGGCAAGTAAAGCAAAGAATGAGAGGCAGTCATCCAGCCAGAAGTATTTTCTGAGCTGATCATGATGGTTCCTGGTAAAGCTCCCCTGAGTAAAATTTCCGGACACTGTTTTTGTGAGGAAATAAGTAGAGGAGGAACTGTGTTCCCAACACATTAACACCAGCACAAATCGTGGTCAACTGACCTCTTTCTGCTGACGTGACCTTCCCTACTTACTTCTAGCCTCGCTGTGCAATGATTTTACCAGGCTTGTGGATTTTTTCAGACCTGATTCGTCAAAACTTCCAATGTCTTGTGGTCTGAACATATGTTTATATAGGCCTCAATTTAGGTTGTTAAAGAAAGCTCCTACACTGTGACAGTTGAAAGCAGTTGTCCGTCATAGGCTTGTACTTATTGGCGTTCTTACTGATAGAGTTTTAAGTCAATCCATAAAACCACGGTACCAATCTTTACCTGTAATTATTCCACTGTTTCCACTACCTTTGCAGTTTCGTTATCCGTTACTCTTATGCTCTTAATAATGGCATAAGTGTATGCAAATTTACACGCTTTTAGGGGAATACAGTCGAAAGCATATAAGCTATCGTTTTCAAGTAAGTTTTTAGTCTTTTTGCTTGTTCCTCTGTAAATATTGATCATGGGTTGTAACAGGGTGTAAGGAAATTCAGGTCCAGACTTTTTAGAGGGATATTCAGCTTCTCAACTTTTTTTTTTATGTAGTCTTGCAGCGTTCCTCTAGGGACACCCATGGTACTTGCAGAGAATCCAACTGACTTTTTGTAGAATAAGACAGAAAAAAACTACTATTTTATTTTCTTCTGGATCACAGCCACCTTTCTTTCTTTTCTCTTCTGTTTTACTTTTAATCATTTTATCTTGAGTGAAATTTAACAGAAAAAAAGAACTTCAGTTCACCTACTGTTCTGAAAGGATTAAACAACGCCAGAAAAAACACAGTTTTGGGTATTAAGCTTGCCTTCAATCTTTAAATATGCTGTTTACACAGATTTTACAAGCATAGCCCACTTTTGGACACCTTGGTACGGCATGCCAAATTTACCCTGGGTATTGTGGCCGAACATGGGAGTTCACTATCTCACAGGATGAAAAAATACTAACAGCAAACTGGTGAAGATGGCACGTCTCGGAAGCTGCCAAAAACAGGCAAATAATAGGAGAATACAATGTGAGTTTACAACGCGAGTTTTACAGTATTCGAAATTAGGCGTAGGCTTTCAGACAAAATTGAACAAAATTCCAGAGTTAATCACCATAAAACCTGATCCAATCTGAAATTTTTGGTAAAAGTATTTAATTAAGGTCTGGCTTAAAAAAAAATACACTGCAATCTGTCAGAGCGTTTATAATCCACCAGAAGCCCCATAGGTTTTTGTATTGAAACTGCTTTGGCTAGACGTGGGCCGATCTCCCCTATACCAATTTTAATATTTAATTTTGCCCAACTGTAAAATTTCGAGTTGAATTCTTAGAAGAAGCTGTAATCTAACCATAATGTGATTTGTGTCATATCGCTATTGTGGTGTTTATGTTTTATGGAAATTGGAAGTAGGATAGTGGGTCTCTTATTTTATACTGTTGCAGGAAAAGTAGAACATGGAAAATGTTAAAGGCTGAGTTTTAGTGAAATATAGAATGACTAGTTTCTAAAGACCTATATTCAAAGGACCTCGGGAAGTATTAGTAAGATCCCTCCCCCTCCATCTCAAAAGCGGCTGCCCCCCCGACACAAGATGCTGCCTACGCCCATGCCCCTTCATACCTTTTTTATTCACATTTTTATTGTTTTATCAACTTCCTTTACATTTCCCTTATTTGCTAATGATTTATAGCTCAAAACTTCATGTAAAAACTCCTCGTCTTTTCTACTAGGCTTAAGCGTTTTCATTGTATAGGTAAAAAAATGTTAAGCTATGAAACAGTTGAAGGAAGAGTGAACTTCACTACCCTGGTAGACATGCATTCAGGAACCGGACAGGCTGAATCTTTTAGCCTATTAACAAGTCTTGTTATCTTAAACTCAGAATGGTTCTAGGACCGACGAACACAGATTGGACCAAAATGCATTTTGAAATTGGGTTTAAGAGATGACCTTACTGGAGAAGCATTTGTTTTCTGAACATTAGAAAAATGAAGAGGTAAATCCTT
Source organism: Artemia sp. Qi Xiang Cuo (assembly GCF_049724085.1). Lineage (NCBI taxonomy): Eukaryota > Metazoa > Arthropoda > Branchiopoda > Anostraca > Artemiidae > Artemia > Artemia sp. Qi Xiang Cuo. Next base: position 84,347,869 of record NC_142794.1, read on the forward strand.
TTTGAACGTAAAAGGACCCTGAAATTCTCAAACGATAATTCTCAAATCCATAAACCATAATCATCAATTTGAGCCATAAATCCTCAAACCTCGGGGAATACAAAAAGGCGGAGACAAAGGTTAAAAGAACAAAATTGGACACTTGCATAAATTTCTAAATATCCTTTCTAATTGTTTAAATTCGTCATATTAGTAAAGGGATTTAGCCTTCTAAATTAAAGAATTATGAATACTCTAATAGATGTTGAAGCGCTGAAGACAAGCAGCAGTTGCATGGTGACTTTATCGACTTATAGAGATTATTTTTACTTCTCCCGCTTCTGAGAGTTGACATATATTCGTAATAACTACATTTATTCAATTACTTCAATGATACACTGCAAGAGCTACAATTTATAATGTAAATCTCGTTAGAAAGCAAATGTTATAAAATGCATAAAAAAAAAGAACAGCCTCAGTTCTCCACCAGGGCTAAACCTAACTCGAATTAGAACATTACTAATTTTTGGTAGCTCGTCATCTTTCCTACATGAATTAAGCACTATAACAAAGGAATTAGTTTTATAGCAGGGCCATTTTTTTTCTTCATAATTTTTATTTTATTTTATTATTTTTGTATTTTTATTATTTCATTGATTACTTAATCCATTTCTACAAAGTATTATTAATTCTACTACTAACAACGCATTGCAGTAGGCTACTAAACCACCTGAGGCAAATAGAGCTGCGTATGCTTCTCCTCTAGATCTATTCAAGGGTTCCTGCTTTACCTCTTCCATGAAGTTCCGATTTCTTTTTAATCATTCTTTGTGACCCTTTCTTGTAGAAATTGGGACATCCTGTTTTTCTGTTTGGCTCCAGATAACTAAGAAACACAATTTATTGGCAATTATCGGCAATTTATTGATTAAATTGTTTGGCTCCAGACAGGACTATTCAAAGACAGGAGGAAAAGCGGTTCGACTACCTCGGGTGCCAGAGCTAAGGGGGGCGCCACGGCTGGAGGGTTGCAAACTTTGATCAATTTTTCTCACTTCCATTCGACTTTTTTTTATTATATTTCAGTCGAGAGGGGGGGGGGCACATTAATAGACCACATAGACTAATAAAAAAGGAGGTAAATTTGAATTATTTACTAATAATTATACTATTTAATTTAGAAAAACTTTTATAATAAATATAGTTATTCAATTATTTCCATAATGGAATAAACGAGTTACAGTCGAAAACATTTATTTTGTTAGAAAGCCTTAACACAAAGCACGCAAGAGAAATCAGCATTTGCAAGAGGCAAGAGTGGGAAGTTCAATAATTATCATTTGAATTACAATAGTAGAACAATAATAACAATAAAAACTGATTTTCCTTGAAGAATATTAAATTTGAAAGGGCTCTATAGGCAAGTCAGTTGTTGGGAGTATTAATTTTTAGTTACTTACTTTCGGCAGGGTTACTTACTTTCGGGAAGTTTCAGCCAGAGCATCAAAAGGCGATAGCAAATCAAAGCTGTTATCATCGTTTGCCTTGAATGTGTTTGGATTGGCCTATAAGTTAAAAAGAGCATTTCATAAATTCAATAATTTTGTAATTTCATACAATAAACTTGTAAAAAAAATTAGTTATTTTGTTTTATATAACAATTTATTTTATAAAATTTAATTTATAAAAAATAAGATTTATTTTATAAAATGAAATTTATAAAATTTATTATACATTACAAATTTATATACAAAATTTATTATACAACCATAACCAAAAACATAACCAACAACCGTAAGCAACAACCATAACCAACAACCATATTTTAATTTCCCTGTGTTAATTCCTTAGGGATGACTTTAAAAGTCCATGTCAATTTCCCAGGGATGCGCTTGAAAGCAGAGATGGGATACTACTTGCATTGATTGTTTATTTAATTTCTGTTCGTTTTAAGTTTCATTTATACTTCAATAGCAAAATATTTTTTTTGTTTTAAGTTTGATTTTCATATTCAATCTAAGCATTACTCGCATTAGATCTATTTATTTATTTATTTATATTATTACTTGTTGTATGTTTCTTGCTATGATTGTTTATTTAATTTATGTTCGTTTTGGCTTTAATTTACTCTTTAATAGTAATTTCTGGTCATTTTGAGTTTGAATTTTAATTAATATAACAAATAAAAATTTAATAATATAATTAGCATACTGCTTGTATTGATTGTTTATTTAATTTCTGTTCGTTTTAAGTTTCATTTATGCTTCAATAGCAAAATATTTTTTTTCGTTTTAAACTTGATTTTCATATTCAATCCAATCATTACTCGCTTTAAGATCTATTTATTTATTTATATTATTACTTGTTGTATGTTTTTTGCTATGATTGCTTATTTAATTTCTGTTCGTTCTGGGTTTCATTTATTCTTTAATAGTAATTTCTGGTCGTTTTGAGTTTGAATTTTAACATGTATTTGTATCTGCTGAGCAGGAGCGAATCTCCAGTATTTTTAATTGGGGGTGGGGGGCAAGAGCGGTCCATATCTGGATAGTCAAAGGGCTTGGGATGTATAATATTTTTTTCTCCACATTATTGGGGGGGGGGGCAAGTGCCCCCCCCCATGCCACCCCCAAACGACGCCCCTGTTGCTGAGCTTAAGTTTAAAAGGCCTTTAATTTTCTTTGAAAAACTTATTTTCCGAAAAAAAAAATTAAATTAATTTTTGTTCGTTTTTGATTACAAAAAGTTTCAAGTTTTTAAAAATTCCTTATTTAAAAATCAAAAAAAAATTAAATGTTCATCAACGCATTAAAACTTGTATCAAAGTAACAATGTCAAAGTGAAAAAATGGGTTTGTGTCAACCTCGGAATTTTTATTATTTGATGTTTGAACTAATTTTAACAAAATGGCTATCTCAAATTTTTTATCGGATGGGTTTGGGGAAAAAAGGGCGTGGAAGGGGGCAAATTGCACTTCGGTCTCTTTTGCCTCTTTAAAATAACTAGAACTTTATATTTTCAATTGGGCGGGAGGGCTAATTGCCATCCAATTTTTTTTTACTCTGAGAAAATGGACTACAACTTTTAATTTCCATTCAAATGAGCCCTCTCTGAAGTTTATACAAGCATCCCTTTCATACGGCCCCAAGACATAGCTTAAAATGCCTGCTCCTCGGGCCCTGGGGGGTTGTGTCGAAACCAGAGTTTTTGTTATCTGACCTTTGAACTATTTTTGAAAAACGGCCATCTCAAAATTTTAATCGGATGGGTTTGGGGAAAAAGGGCGTGTGGGCCTAGGGGCCCTCCAATCTCTTTTTACTCTAAAAATTATTTCCATTCAAATCAGCCCTCTCTGAAGTTTATACGTGCATTCCTTCCATAAGAACCATATTTGCCCCCAGATCATAACTTGCAACACCTGTCCCCGGGTGGTTGTGTCGACGCCGGAGTTTTTTTTTTATCTGACCTTTGAAGTATTTTTAACAAAATGGCTCGAAATTTTTATCGAATGAACTTGGGGGAAAAGAGGCGTGGGGAGTATAGTTGCCCTCTGATCTCTTTTGACTTTTAAAAACTGAACTATAACTTTCAAATTTCAATCAAAGGAGCCCTCTCTGAAGTTTATACGAGCATCCCTTCCAAAACAGCTGTATATGCCCTCCAGGCATAACTTACAACGCTTACCCTGGGCCCTGGACGATTGTGTCGACCCCGGAGTTTTCCATATATGATATTTGAACTATTTTGAAAAAATTAACTCTCTCGAAGTTCTTATCAGATGGGTTTGAGGAAAATTTGACATGGAGAGGGGGGGGCTAATGTCCCTCCGATCTCTTTTGATTCTTAAAAAGTGAACGAGAACTTTCAATTTCCAATCATATGAGCCCTATCCGAAGTTTATATGACCATCCCTTCCATAAGAACTATATATATCCCCAGAGCATTACTTACAACGCCTGCCTCTGGGCCCTGGGGGGCTTTGTCAACCCCGGAGCTTTCATTATATTATCTTTGAACTATTTTTAAAAAATGACTATCTCAAAGTTCTTATCTGATGGGTTTGAGGAAAAAAGGCATGGAAGGGGGGGGGCTAGTTGCCCTCCAGTATCTTTTGACTCTTCATAAGGGAACTAGAACTTTCAATTTCCAATTAAATGAGCCCTCTCCAAAGTTTATACGAGCATACCTTCCATAAGAGCCATATATACCCCCAGAGCAATACTTACAACGCCTGCCCCGGGCCCTGGGGGGTTGTGTTGATATGGCTATACGTAAAAGAGTTTTTCTTATATGATCTTTGAACTATTTTTAACAAAATAGCTACCTCGAATTTTTTATCAAATGTATTTGGGGGAAAAGGTCTTGGGGGGGGGGCTCGTTGCCCAAAGATCCCTTTTGACTCTTAAAAATGGCACTAGAACTCACGATTTCCAATCGAAAGAGCCCCCTTTCAAGTTTATACGACGATCGCTTCTATATGAAGTACCTGTGAAAAAATAAATGGAGTGTGGGGGGAGGCTAGCTGCCCTAAGACCACTTTTGACTCTGAAAAAGTGAATTACAACTTTCAATTTCCAATCAAATGAGTCCTCTATGAAGTTTATACGAGAATTCCCTCCATAACAACCCCCAGGGCATAAATCACAACACCTACCCCTGGGACCTGGAGGGCTGTGTCAACACCGGACTTTTTGTTATCTGAACTTTTAACTATTTTTAACAAAATGTCTACCTCAAAATTTGTATCTGATGCATTTAGGGCGTGGAAGGGGGAGGGCTAGTTGCCCTCCGATCTCTTTTGACTCTTAAAAGTGAACAAGAACTTTCAATTTACAGTCAAATGAGCCCTCTCTGAAGTTTATACGAGCATCCCTTCCCTAAGAATTATATATACCCCCAGAGTATTACTTACAACACCTGCCTCCAGGCCCTGTAGGGTTGCGTGAACACAGGAGTTTTTTTTTTATCTGACCCTTGAACTATTTTTAATGAAATGGCTATTTTAAAATTTTTATCAGATGAGCTTGGGTAAAAAAAATGTGTGGGGGGGGGGCTAGGTACCCTCGGATCTCTTTTTACTCTTAAAAAGTGAACTAGAACTTTTAGTTTCCAATCAAATGAGCCCTCTCTGAATTTTATACAAGCATCTCTTTTATAAAAACAATACACGCCCCCAGGACAACACTTACAACGCCCACCCCCCGGGTCCTGAGGGGTTGTGTTGACACCGGAGTTTATGTTATCTAATTTTTGAACAATTTTCAAAAAACTGGCTGTCTCAAAATTTGTATCAGATGGGTTTGGGGAAAAAAGGGCGTGGGGGGGGGGTGGCTGCCATTAAATCTCTTTACTCTTAAAAAGTAAACTAGAACATTCAATTTCCAATCAAATGAGCCCTCTCTGAAGTTTATACGAGAATCCCTTTCATAAGAACAATGTACGCCCCCAGGAAAACACTTATGAGCCCTCTATGAAGTTCATCCCTTTCATAAGGGCATAACTTAGAACGCCTTCCCCCGGGCCCTGGGGTGTTGTATTTACACCGGAGTTCTTCTTAGCCGACCTTTGAACTATTTTAAACAAAATGTCTATCTCAAAATTTTCATCAGATGGGTTTGGAAAAAGAAGACGTGGGGGGACGGAGGAATAGTTGCCTTCGTATCTCTTTTGACTATTAAAAAGTGAGCTCGAACTTTCAATTTTCAATGAATAAGCCCTCAAAAACCAGTTTTGTGACACATATTTTCTTTTGTACTTATCTCTGAAAATAAACATCAAAATTATAGTAACATTTTGAACTGATGAGCTTTCAGCAATTAATATCATTATACATCAAATATTCAGTTTAATTTATTAGCTGTTTTGAAAGTTGTTAAAGACGAACATAGTTTTCTTACAAACAAGTGATTGGATAGTGCCTCCTTTCCTAAGTGTGAATAAAAACCAAAAGCCTACTTCGTCATTGGTGTTTAAATGAAAACTGATTATATTACAAACAATTTATTTTCCAGTTCTTACATCAATGAACATAAAAATACAATTTACAGCGAAATAAACTCTTGAACTAATGGATCTTTCAACAATTTTTATCATAATACATCAAATGTCCAATTTGATGTTGTTAATACTTTCAAAGACTGTTCAAGACGCATATAGTTTTCAGTGAAGCACCAATGACGCAGTAGGTTTTAGACTTTTACAGTGAGAGGAGGAGGTCATACCCAAACTCTTGTTTGTAGTGATTTTTGTTTGTTTCAAGCTTAATTTCCATATTCAATTTAAGTTTCACTCGTTTTAAGATTTATTTATTAATTTACATTAATATCTATTATATGAGTAGGGTAAGAGATTCCATTTCTATGGGGCCCCCGTACAAACAGGTTTTTCTAGTAGTTACAGGTCAACACACTCTTTGCCAGGGGAATGACACGATTTCAAAGTTCACTGTCTTTTTGGTGATAAGCCCAAAAAACCAGCACGTCTTGTTTCATTGTTATGCAATTATTTCACACTCTTTGCCAAGAGATTAAACCAGTATTGTCTATAACTTAATTTACGTTGGTTAAACTTCCGATGGTTAAGAAAGCGTAACAGGTAATTAAAGTATGAGAAATGGGATGCTATAATTAGAATGATTTTAAGTTGAAACATTGTGACGTAAAAATAACTCAGTTATTTGCTTGCGTGTATAAGAATTCCCATGTTATTTGGTTGCTTGTATTTTGTGTTAAAATAAGTAGTTTTTATATCTTTTAAAAGAGTTTTAAGGGGTTTGATAGACTCAGTTGCCTAATTCCGTGTGATGTTAAACTTCAGATGGTTAAGAAAGCTTAACAGGTAATTAAAGTATGAGAAATGGGATGCTATAATTAGAATGATTTTAAGTTGAAACATTGTGACGTAAAAATAAATCATTTATTTGCTTGCGTGTATAGGAATTCCCATGTTATTTGCTTGCTTGTATTTTGTGTTAAAATAAGTAGTTTTTATATCTTTTAAAAGAGATTTAAGGGGTTAGAGAGTCTCAGTTTACTGAGTCAGTTTTTTATGTCATTCCGTTATTGAAAAAAAAATCTTTTTGTTGGTGTATAATATTTAGTTTTTTTATCTTTTAATTTTTTAAGAAGTGGATTGAGATACAAATGTTAATAATACAGTTATATATTCCTTTACATAGTGGTAAGAAATATCTAAATTTTTGTGTTATAACATTCGTTTTTATAAATAAAAATTTTGCTTTAAGTTTTGATATTGACTATGTTGTCTGATTCCGTGTGGTTTTTCTTTACTTGATGGTCATTAAAAACAAATTTTTTGTGTTAAATAAGTAGTTTTTGTATCTTTTAAAAGAGCTTTACAGGGTTTGAGAGACTCAGTTGCCTAATTCCGTGTGATTTTTCTTTACTTGGTGGTCATTAAAAACGAAATTTTGTGTTAAATAAGTAGTTTTTGTATCTTTTAAAAGAGCTTTACAGGGTTTGAGAGACTCAGTTGCCTAATTCCGTGTGATTTTTCTTTACTTGATGGTCATTAAAAACGAAATTTTTTTTGTTAAATAAGTAGTTTTTGTATCTTTTAAAAGAGCTTTACAGGGATTGAGAGACTCAGTTGCCTGATTCCATGTGTTTTTTCTTTAATTGTTGTTCAGTTGTTGTATCTTTTAAAAGAGCTTTACAGGGTTTGAGAGACTCAGTTGCCTAATTCTGTGTGATTTTTCTTTACTTGCTGGTCATTAAAAAATAATTTTGTATTTTACCTAATTAGTTTGTGTATCTATTAAAAGAGTAGTAACGGAAGTGAAACACTCAGGTAAATGAGTCTGTGGTGTTTTTCTTTTCAGGATGGTAATTAAAAACAATATTTTTGTGTTATTGAAGTTGTTTTGTATATTTTAATTGTTCGGTGCGATGAGGCAGAAACTAATATTAAGATCTCCGAGTAGTTTTTCTATAGTTGTTACTGGATGAAAACGACCTGTGTATGTTAGATAAGTAGTAATTTCATATTTTAATATAGATTTACTGGGTTTGAGAGACTCAGTTGCAGGATTCCATGTGTTGTTAATTTACTTGTTGGTCATAAAATAATAAATATTTTTTTTAATTAATTATTTTTTTTATATTTTAAAAGAGCTTTACGGGGATTGAGAGACTCAGTTGCCTAATTCCATGTGGTTTTTCTTTAATTGATGGTCATTAAAAATGAAATTTTTGTGTTAAATAAGTAGTTTTTGTATCTTTTAAAAGAGCTTTACAGGGTTTGAGAGACTCAGTTGCCTAATTCCGTGTGGTTTTTCTTTACTTGGTAGTCATTAAAAACGAAATTTGTGTCTTAAATAAGTAGTTTTTGTATCTTTTAAAAGAGCTTTACAGGGATTGAGAGACTCAGTGGCCGGATTCCGTGTGATTTTTCTTTACTTGGTAGTCATTAAAAACGGAAATTTTGGGTTTTTTTTGTAGTTTTTGTATATTTTAATAGAGCTTTAAAGGGATTGAGAGACTCAGTTTCCTGATTCCATTTGGATTCCATTTTCTTTATGGTATATACTAACTAAAAGTGCTTGTTATTTTTTGAGTTTTCTTAAATATTAAAATTGCTTGACTTGGATTGAGATTCTCTGGTGAAGGATTTCGTGTGGTTTTTCTTTACGTTATGGTCAATAAAGTATGAATTTGTTTGGTAATTAATTAGTTTTTGTATAATGTATTATATCGTTAATATGTTTGATTTTCAAAATTTCAAAATTAAGTTTTGTTTTTATTTAATTTGTTGTAAAAAAAAAATAAAATTTTTTTTTTAATAAGTCTTTTTTATATATTTTAAAATATATTTAAGGGGTTTGAGAGACTCAGTTTCCTGATTACGTTTGTTTTTTATTTACTTGGTGGTCATTAAAAACGAAATTTTTTGTGTTAAATAAGTAGTTTTTGTATCTTTTAAAAGAGCTTTACAGGGATTGAGAGACTCAGTTTTACCTTGTCACAGTTACATTTTTCATGATTTTGCAAAGTTCATTTTGAATTTCTTTCGTTGAAATGCAAGAGTTTGAATATTTCAGTAGTTTTTGGTTGTGGTTTACCTTGTCACAGTTACATTTTCTTGATTTTTCAAAGTTCATTTTGTATTTCTTTCAAGGAAATGCAAGAGTTAGAATATTTCGGTAGTGTTTGGTTGTGGTTTAACTTGTTACAATTACATTTTCTTGATTTTTCAAAGTTCATTTTGAATTTCTTTCGCTGAAATGCAAGAGTTGGAATATTTCACTAGTGTTTGGTTGTGTTTTACCTTGTCACAGTTACATTTTCTTTATTTTTCAAAGTTCATTTTGAATTTCTTTCGGTGAAATGCAAGAGTTGGAATATTTCAGTAGTGTTTGATTGTGGTTTACCTTGTCACAGTTACATTTTCTTGATTGTTCAAATATAAGTTTTAATAACTTTCGATGAAATGAAAGAGTTGGATTATATCAGTAGAGGTTTGTCATTGATTAAATTTGCGAGGGGACAGATTCTTAAATTTTTAAATTTCATTTTGATCGACTTTTGTTGAATTACTATAGTTTGTCTTGTTCTGTAGTGGTTGGGTATGGTTTACCTTGTCACAGTTACATTTTCTTGATTTTTCGAATCTCATATTTTATATCCTTTGTTGAAATGCACGATTTGGAATATTTCACCTGTGTTTGCTTGTTGATTACCCTGTCACAGGTACTTACTATTGATTTTTCAATTAAAATTTTGAAGGAATATCGTTGCTAAGATTTTCTTTGAATATTTCAGTTTTGTTGTGGCGTGGTATAACTTGTCAGAGTTAAATTCTCTTGAATTTTCTAAGTTCATTCTGAACTTAATATACTTAAAATACAGAGTTGGAATATTTCAAATGCGTTTGCATGTGGTTTACCTTGTCAATGTTATATTTTCTTAATTTTTCAAAGTTCATTTGAATTTTATTCGCTGAAAAGGAAGAGTTGAAATATTTCAGTAGTGTTTGCTTATGGTCTAACTTGTCACAGTTACATTTTCTTGATTTTTTCTAGTTAAATTATTAATTACTTTATCTTAATTGAAGTTTTTGTAATATTTCAGTAGTATTTGATTGTGTTATACCATGTCGAAGTAACACATTCTTGAAATATAAAAGATAATTTTGATTTTCTTTATAATATATTCTAGTGTTGGTATTATAATTAATTTGGGTTCTGTGTTATACAAATACTCTGTAACATTTTAATTAATTATATATTGAATGATTTTTTTTAATAATTTTTTAATAACGATTTTGAATATTTCAGTGTTGTTTGGTTGTGATTTACATTGTCACACTTACATTTTCTTGATTTTTCAAAGTTTATTTTGAATTTCTTTCGGTGAAATTCAAGAGTTGGAATATTTCAGTAATGTGTGGTTGTGTTTTAACTTGTCACATTTTCATTTTCTTGTTTTTTCAAAGTTATTTTTTAATTTCTTTCTTTTAAATGCAAGAGTTGGTATATTTCAGTTGTGTTTGGTTGTGGTTTACCTTGTCACAGTTACATTTTCTTGATTTTTCAAAGTTCATTTTGAATTTCTTTCCTTGAAATGCAAGAGTTGGAATATTTCAGT